>NC_092053.1:53662176-53911652 GCF_003086295.3 Arachis hypogaea | reverse complement strand
CTGAACTCTTGGGAAAAGCTAGTCAATGCCTTCTTGGCAAAGTTCTTTCCACCTCAAAAATTGAGCAAGCTTAGAGTGGAAGTCCAAACCTTCAGACAAAAGGAAGGTGAATCCCTCTATGAGCATGGGAAAGATACAAGTAATTGATCAGAAGGTGCCCTTCTGACATGCTTTCAGAATGGAGCATCATAGGTATTTTCTATGATCCAAATAAAATGAAAAAGCAATATATCCAGAGTCTGGGAAGAAGCAGCAACAGGATACTAAGAACCTATAAGAAAAACTATATCCTAAAAAAAGGAAGGGAAAATGGAAACCCTAGAAACTATAACATGGAGAAATCATCCAAATCTCTCATGGAAGGATCAACAGTGACCTCAACAAGGTTTCAACAACAATAATGGTGGAAGAAACAGGTTTAGCAATAGCAAGCCTTTTCCATCATCTTCTCAGCAACAAACAGAGAATTCTAACAGAGACACTCTGACTTAGCAACCATTGTCTCTGGTCTAATCAAAACCACTCAAGTTTCATGACTGAAACAAGGTCCTCCATTAGAAATTTGGAGGCACAAATGGGCCAGCTGAGCAAGAAAATTACTGAACTCCCTCCTAGTACTCTCCCAAGAAATACAGAAGAGAATCTAAAGAGATAGTGCAAGGCCATAAACATGTCCCACATGGCCGAACCTGGAGAGGAGGAAGAGGCAGTGATTTTCACTGAGGAAGACCTCAATGGACGTCCACTAGCCTCCAAGGAGTTCCCTAATGAGGAACCATGGGAATCTGAGGCTCACACTGAGACCATAGAGATTCCATTGAATTTACTTCTGCCATTCATGAGCTCTGAGGAGTATTCTTCCTTTGAAGAGGATGAAGATGTTACTGAAGAGCAAGTTGCTAAGTACCTTGGAGCAATAGTTACCACTGAAGAGACAAGACCCTGGAAAATTCTCATCCTTGTACATAGGCACCATGACCTTTGAGAAGGCTCTGTGTGACCTGGGGTCATGATGACATGTCAACATGTCATGTTTTTCTATGCTTTTTCATACAAGAAATTGATGATTTGTGCTTAAATATTGAATGCTTTTGTGCTTAAATGTTATATTTCTTTGATCTTTTGATTTGAAAAATTTTGTAGGAAATAAGAAGAAAAGAAGCAAAAAGCACAAAATAAGCTAAAAAGAAGAAAAAAAGAGTTTTGGGCACACTTTGAAGTTGGAGCACACTTTGGAGCCTTAGGCCACACTTTTAAAAGCGTGGCCCATGACCAAATAAAGGAGATTTGCAATCAGCACTCACAAAGCTCAGTTCACTAAGTGAACTTAGCTTTATCGTGAAGAACTTAGCTTGGAAGCAAGAATTTTCGCTAAGTTAAAACTTGGGCATTTACAACATGACCATGCCTCCTTCAAAGGGCTATAACTTGAGCTACAGACGTCCAATTGATGTGCTTCTAGTTGTGTTGGAAAGCTGACATTTAGAGCTTTCCAACGATATATAATAGTCCATATTTGGCATGAAATTGAGGCATAAGTGAAAGGCATCTTTAAGGACCAAAAACATGCAAAAATAAACCAAAGTGGCTTCACCAAGGCTCGAAGGGGGAGACACAAGGAAAGCAAGGAGGAGCGCTACACTTCTTGCAAGGAAAATAAGCAAAATGGCTCAGCAAGGATTCGAACTTGAGGCATTCCACTCAAGGCAAGGCGCCACCTTCCATTAATTCACAAAAAAATTTACTCCACAATGCTTCCACCAAGGTTCGAAGTTGGGGCTCATCAAAAAGCAAGGAGCACTCAGTTCACTTAATCAACCGAGCTTTATCGGGCCTGCACCGAGGAAGGCTTGTTGCGCAACAAATTGCAAGGCCAAAAGCAAGGATTGAGTGCTCAGTTAACTTTCACAACTGAGCCTTTCCTGGGAGGTGCACCATGGCACAATTTCAATTAAAAAGCCATTTTGGATCCACTCTTCTTCAAATCCAAAGCAAGCAAAGCCCACATCATCACTCAAAGGCACAAGAACAAGCTAGAATTGGGATTTTCATTTGATTTTTTTTCATTTCAATTTCATTTTATTTTGTAAAAAGCCTATATAAAGGCATCACTCTCATTTTCAAAAGGGGAAGCTCCATTAGAGAACATAGGGGGGTTGGTTCCACTAGGGAGCATTAGCATTAGTGAGCTCTCTCTCTTTAGTTTTCTTTTCTTTGTTTTTTGAATCTTGGGTGGAGAATTGAAGGAGTTATGTTTCATTCTCCCTCTGAGATTTCCCTTTGTTTGCCTTGCTGCATAATTTCAGTGAATTGCAATTTGAATCAAAGTTCTCTTACTGCTTTCATCTTCATTTCTTCTTCAATCTGTCTGCTGTTAAATCAAGGAAGGGATTGAGATCTAGACTTGTTTTCTAGTCTCTTTGATTCCCTGAGATCTTCAATTTTATTTTGCAATTGAGCTGAGCTCTTGGCTACTCTTCTGTTTTTGTTATTTCGTTGAAATTGTTGATTCCTCTTAAGGATTTAAGAATTGATCTAAGTTTTCTTGCTGCTTTTAATTCTCTTGCACCTCTACATTTCTGTTTTGATATTGAATTGATCTGTTTCTGAATTTTAGCATCTGAGCATTCTTTAATTCACTGCACTTCACAATTTCAATTCTGTTTTAATTCTCAGCACCCAACTTAATTTACTTTCAATCCATTTAATCCTTCTGCTACTTTAACTTTACTGCAATTTCCTTTCCTGCATTTTGCAATTTCACATTTCCGTTCACATTTAGCTTGGTTTAATTTCCTGCACATTTACACTTTCCTGCAATTTAAATTTCCAGTTGCTTGATCTATTGCTTTCTTTAATTTCCAGCACCCACTCCCCTTTACATTTAATGCAATTTACATTTCTTGCAATTTAAGTTTTAGCTATTTTACTTTCTTGTTCTTTAAGTTACTTGCAATTTTAATTTCTGCATCTTTTAAATTCCTTGCAATTTACTTTCTGTTGGCTATATTTCACACAATTCACTCAATGTTAGCTTGACTAAACTAATCACCCACTAAAGTTGCTTGATCCATCAATCCCTGTGGGATTGACCTCACTCTAAGTGAGTTTTACTACTTGATACGACCCGGTACACTTGCCGGTGAGTTTTGGGTGCTTGGAATTCGTTTTTTGTTTCAAATTTCCCATCAAGTTTTTGCAAAAACTTGATGTGTGGAAAACGATCCAACACAAAACTCACTGGCAAGTGTACCGGGTCGCATCAAGTAATAATAACTCACATGAGTGAGGTCGATCCCACAGGGATTGAAGGATTGAGCAATTTTAGTTTAGTGGTTGATTTAGTCAAGCGAATCAAGTATTGGTTGAGTGATTTGTGATTGCAGAACTTAAATTGCTTGAAATGTAAAGGGAGAGGGAGGAATTGCAGTAAATTAAAGAGCAGGAAAATAAAGGAGCTGAATCTTAAAGTGCAAGTAAATTAAATTGCAGAAACTTAGATTGCAAGTAATGTAAATGGCTGAAGCTTAAAGTGCAAGAAACGTAAAATGCATTAAAAGTAAATTGCAGAAATTAAACAAGAACAAGTAAATTGCAGAAATTAAACAAGAACAAGTAAATTGCATTAAACAATAAAAGAGAAAATTAAATTGCAGTGAAGTAGATCTTAAACAGAAGAGTAAAATGCTTTGAGAATTTAAAAAAACAGAGAAAGCAATGCTTAATTTGCAGCAAAGTAAAAGAGGTTGAAGATCTCAGGGTAGAAGATACTAGATAACAAGTCTAGATCTCAAATCCTTCCTTGATCCAACAAGAATAATTGCAAAAGAAACTGAAAAGTAAATTGCAGAAAGAGTAGAAGATGAAGCAGTAAATGGAAATTGGAATTCAATTATGCAGAAAAATTAAACAAGATCTCAAGGTGAGATTGAAACAGAAGTTTTTCAATTCTCCACCCAAGAGCCAAAGCAAGAAAATAAAAGAGTGCTCAAGCAATAACCAAGAAGAAGAGAGATCAATTCTCCTTCCAAGTTCTCAGAAATCAAAATTCAAAAGTAAAAAGCTCCAAAAATGAAAATGAAAGCTAAAAGGGAAAATTCAAAGTAAAATCTAGAGGTGTCAAAAGGTCCTAATTACATCAAACTAACTCCTATTTATACACTTTCTATTCTTGGACTTTGGAATTTGGATGGGCTTTTGATTTGGTGAAGAAATGAATTAAGTTGGATTTTTAATTCAATTTTTAGCCCAAATGCACCTCCCAGGGGTAAGCTCAGTTGGAAAAACCAACTGAGCACTCCATTGTTGCAGCCCGTGTCATTTGGTGCGTGCGTCCCAGCCTTGGTCATTGCGTGACACTAGAGCTCAGTTGGAATTTTGAACTGAGCTCTATGTGTGTCAAAGTTGTGCGCTCCATGGCATCATGGCCGTGTCAAGTGCGCGCTCAAAGCCCCCCTTGGTGTGCAAAATTGTTGCTTTGGCCGTGTCAAATTGTTGTGCGCATGGCATCCTTGGTGCGCTGGTCCGTGTCATGGTGTGGGGAGGATGGGATGCAGTGATGCTCAGTTGGAAAAACCAACTGAGCTTTCCATGTAGCACCTTGTTCTTGTCCTTAATATCCCATGTTCGAATCCTGGTGGAGGAAGTGGAGGCTAATTTACTTTGGAAGAGTTGGACGCTCTTCCCTTGCTTCTCATGGAGCTCCCTTGTTCGAACCTTGGGCCAAGCATTTAAGCTATTTCCTCTTGATTTTCCTTGCAAGCTTGGTGGCACTCCTTCCTTATGTTTCAAGGAATTCCCAAGTTTGAATCCTAGAGGAAGCATTCTAGCTATTTCTTCTTGAATTCCCTTGCAAGGAGTAGCGTGTGGTTCCAAGTTCGAACCATGGAGGTGGCCTTTTGGCTATTTTCTTCTCATTTTGATTGCAAGGAGCGTTCCTTGCTTCCTTTAGCTCATGAGTTCGAAACTTGGTGGCTTCACTCCTTGGAAGTTCATCTTGAATTAATTTGGAGAGGTCCCCGATAAAGTTAACTTAGTTAACTGAGCTTTGTACCATTTCCTTGCTTTCTTTAGTGCTCAGTTAACTATTTGAACTTAGCTTTGTACCTTGCCTTCTCCTTTCATTCCTTGTGAAGCTCAGTTTATTTTTCCAACTTAGCCTTCCTTCTTCCTCAATGTTGGCACACTTTTTGCTTCCCTTGGGCACGCTTTTTGCTTCTTTTGGAACGTCCCTTAGGCCACGCTTTTCTTCTTTTCTTCTTTCTTCACCTACAAGTAATCAAAACAACCAATCAAAGTATTACTAAATTCACAAGGTTTATAAATCACTAAAATTCAATTAAATTTGGCTTTATCCTCATGATTTAGCATCAAATAAATGGTGGTTGTTTGATTCAAAGAAGTCATGCATTTTCATTCCAAATTACTTACTTAGAATGCAAGAAAGTGCATAAAATCTAATAAAAACAAAGAAAAAGGCTAGTGAAACTAGGCTAAGATGATTTGTCATCACAACACCAAACTTAAAACTTGCTTGTCCCCAAGCAAGCACTTAAACATAAGAGAAGATAGAATGAAATAGATAGGTATGCATGTCCTTATTAGGCAAATAGTTGAATTTTGTTTATGGGGTTTTATGCAGATAAAAAAAAATAGCTCATTTATTACTTGCTGTCAAAACAAACAATGTTTCCTTAAGGGTTCACCAAGGTTGCTGCTATGATTCCTTACCTTTTTCCTTAATTCCCTTGTTAGCTTTTTCGTCTTTCTTTTGCATTTCAGAGCTTATTATTTATTAAGGGCTTGATGTCAAATGTTGCAGTGGCCTTTGGCTTATTTTCACTCAACATTTTTTTTCACCACAGACACATGGCTCACTTCTTTTTTCCTAGGATCATTGATGCCCAGCATCTCTTTGGATTACTAAATGTTTTGTAGCTAGGTTGCTCTTTATTGTGGACTTTCAGTTGGCAATCCCAAATCAGTTGATCTAAGTTGCCAAGTTTTAAAATACTCCTTAGAACCTACTTGTCCAAGCATATCCTAGTACATAAACACCACAGGCATATGTCCTAGGGTCCAAGCTATTGGTGTCTAGCCTTATTGTTTGTTTCTTTGCCAATTTTTGGCTTTTCTTCTTTATTTTCAAGGGGGCTTTCATTAATTGAAGGATCATAGCAGCAAACTAGCTTAAGCTTCAAGAAACAAGTCATTCTGCAACATTTATTCCATGAGCTAATAGTTGAATCAAACACACACCACCACTAACTTTCATTCTAACTTTTGCAACATTGAACAATTACTTTTCAAAATCAAACATCTTTCTTTTACTCAAATAGCAAGGGAGACAAGACAAAGTGTTCAAGCTGATGAGTGATGACAATTATTATGCAGATAACTTTCAAGCAAAAATTATGCAGATAGCTTTCTTCAACATGTACTTTCACTTGCAACTAAATAATTATTCCAGCCAGACTTAAAGGATTCTCTGAATTAAATCATTACATATCAACAAGGATCAAGAATAGATACAACCTGTTGAGTTGCAGTTTTCCATTCTTACTTCCATTTGCTCCTTTTGAGTTGTAATTCAGGTGTTCTTTTAATTTGTTGGCTATTTTTCTACCTGCTCCTCAAATGTTGCTTGCTGTTTAACCCTTTTAGGTGTTGGTAAATCTGCAAAGCTTGTGTGTGGGCTCTCGAACTTACTTTGGTGTGTGAACACCAAACTTAGTTCCTTGCCAATATTTCTCATGCAACAAATTATATGTGAACTCTTTTTCTTTTTCAAAAGAAATAAACTAATGATTTGGAAACAACAAAATAGTTAACTAGTTTATCTAAATGCTCAAAGCTAGCATTATGCAGGGGTGAGAATATGTTTTATGATGGGATTTTGGTGGAACACCTAACTTAGAATCCTTCATTCTCCCTTATATTGTTTTGGTGTGCAACACCAAACTTAGCTTTTTGCAATATAGATAAGGCTAATTAACCTCTTTATTGAAATAGCTATGAAAAGAAACTACCTCAAGTTGGGTTGCCTCCCAACAAGCGCTCTTTTATTGTCACTAGCTTGACATTCTCTGTGTTTGTTCAGTTCAGAAACTGAACTTCCTTTTCCTTGTCCCATTGTCCTCCTAAATAAGGCTTTGCTCTATGCCCATTTGCTGTGAAGTGGCTCTGTGTGGCTTCATCTAGCAGCTCAAGACTTCCATAAGGAATGACTTTTGTTACTAGATACGGACTTGTCCATTTGGACTTGAGCTTGCCAGGGAAGATCTTGAGCCTTGAGTTATACAGGAGCACTTGCTGTCCAGGCTTAAACTCTTTCTTTGAGATCTTCTTGTCATGCCACCTCTTACCTCTCTCCTTGTATATCTTAGCATTCTCATAAGCTTCTAGTCTAAACTCATCCAACTCATTTAGTTGTAGCAGCCTCTTTTCTCCTGCTGCTTGAGAATCAAGGTTGAGGAGTTTAGTGGCCCAAAAAGCTTTATGTTCAAGCTCCACAGGGAGGTGACAAGATTTTCCATATAATAGCTGAAATGGGGACTTTCCAATGGGAGTTTTGAAAGTTGTCTTGTATGCCCAGAGTGCATCTTCTAACTTCCTGGCCCAATCTTTCCTTGTGCTTCCCACTGTTTTTTCTAAAATTCTCTTCAACTCTCTGTTTGCTAATTCAGCCTGGCCATTAGTCTGAGGATGGTATGGTGTGGCTACTTTATGGATTACTCCATATTTGTGGAGGAGTTTCTCCATTTGTTTGTTGCAGAAGTGACCACCACCATCACTGACAAGACCCTTAGGCACTCCATATCTAGTGAAGATATGCTTCTTAAGGAATTGAAGGACAATTTGTGCATCACAAGTGGTTGTGGCTATGGCTTCCACCCATTTTGAGACATACTCTACTGCTACCAAGATGTATCTGAAAGAATAAGAAGGGGAAAAAGGTCCCATGAAATCAATGCCCCATAGGTCAAATAGCTCAACTTCCAAGATGAAATTCTGAGGCATCTTATTCCTTTTTGTCAATCCTCCAGCTCTTTGGCATTCATTGCATTGGTGAACAAACTCTTTGGCATCCTTGAAGATAGTTGGCCAATAGAAACCGCTTTGTAATACCTTTGCAGCTATTCTCTCTGGTCCAAAGTGTCCACCGTATGCTGAACCATGACAATGCCACAATATGTCCCTCATTTCATTTTCATGGATACACCTCCTAATCATTCCATCAGAGCACCTCTTGAATAAAAAGGGTTCATCCCACAAGAACTTCCTTGCTTCATTGAGCAGCTTCTTCACTTGTTGCTTAGAACATTCTTGAGGTATCTTCCTTCCCACTTTGTAATTTGCTATGCCAGCAAACCAGGGTGTTTGTTGAACTTGGAACAGGTGCTCATCTGGGAAGTTCTCATTTACTTGTTGTGGTCTATCTTGACAGGCTTCTTGTGGTACTCTTGATAAATGATCCGCCACTTGATTTTCACTTCCCTTCCTATCCCTTACTTCAATATCAAACTCTTGAATTAGCAACACCCACCTAATAAGCCTTGGCTTTGAATCCTGTTTAGACATTAAATACTTGAGAGCAGCATGGTCAGTGTACACTATAACTTTGGAGCCAATCAAGTATTGTCTAAACTTATCAAATGCATAAATAATCGCCAAAAGTTTTTTCTCAGTGGTTGTATAATTTTTCTGTGTTTCATTTAACACTTTGCTGGCATAATATATGACATGGTGCAACTTGTCTTTCTTTTGTCCCAGCACAGCACCAATAGCAAGGTCACTTGCATCACACATAAGTTCAAAAGGTAAGTTCCAATCAGGGGGTGTGATGATTGGTGCTGTGATGAGTTTTCTCTTTAAGGTTTCAAAGGCATGCTTACAGTTGTCATCAAAGATGAAAGGGTTGTCAATCACTAGCAAATTGCTCAATGGCTTTGCTATTTTTGAGAAATCTTTGATGAACCTTCTGTAGAAACCAGCATGCCCAAGAAAACTCCTTACTGCTTTCACATTAACGGGTATAGGAAGTTTTTCAATAATTTCTATTTTAGCTTTATCAACTTCTATACCTCTGCATGACACCTTATGCCCAAGAACTATCCCTTCAGGAACCATGAAATGGCATTTTTCCCAGTTTAAGATCAAGTTAGTTTCTTGGAATCTTTTCAAAACAAGAGTTAAATGATGCAAACAGGTGTTAAATGAATTTCCAAAGACAGAAAAATCATCCATGAAGACTTCTAAAAATTTTTCAACCATATCCGAGAAAATGGAAAGCATACACCTCTGAAATGTGGCTGGGGCGTTGCACAGCCCAAAGGGCATCCTCCTGTACGCAAAAACTCCAAATGGACATGTGAAGGCAGTTTTCTCTTGATCTTTAGGGTCCACCACGATTTGATTGTAACCAGAATACCCATCTAAGAAATAATAATAGGCATGGCCAGCTAATCTTTCCAGCATCTGATCAATGAATGGGAGAGGAAAATGGTCTTTCCTTATGGCATCATTCAATTTTCTATAGTCTATGCACATCCTCCACCCAGTCACTGTCCTAGTAGGGATCAACTCATTCTTCTCATTGGTGATGACCGTCATTCCTCCCTTTTTTGGTACAACTTGAACCGGGCTCACCCATGAGCTGTCAGAGATTGAGAAAATTATTCCAGCATTCCACAACTTCATGACTTCCTTTTGAACTACCTCCTTCATGGCTGGGTTGAGCCTTCTTTGGGGTTGGACCACAGGCTTTAATTCTTCTTCCAGCAAAATTTTATGCATACAGATGGCTGGGCTAATACTTTTGATATCGTCAATTGTCCATCCCAAGGCTGCTTTGTGATCTTTCAACACTTCAAGCAGCTTTGTTTCTTCTTCCATATTCAAGGGGGAGTTAATGATCACTGGTAGGGTCTCTTCTTCTCCCAGGAATACATATTTGAGGTGAGGGGGAAGAGGTTTCAATTCCTGTTTTGGCTTCTCTTTCTCCTTGTCTTCACTAGAGATTTCTACCACCTCTTCTTCCTGTTGCTCATGACAAGTGGCTTCTAACATTTCCTCCACTAGACTTTCTATCATGTCCACCTTCATGTAATTTTCTTGTTCAGGAGGGTGTTGCATTGATTTGAAGACATTGATGACCATTTGCTCATTATGTACTCTAAAAATCATCTCTCCCTTCTCTACATCAATAATGGCTCTTGCTGTGGCTAAAAATGGCCTTCCCAAGATGATTGAGTTGTTTCCTTCTTCCTCTGTATCCAGAATTATGAAGTCTGCTGGGAAGATAAACTCCCCAACCTTCACTAACAGGTTTTCCACAATGCCATTGGGTGTCTTGATTGATCTGTCAGCCATCACCAAAGACATCCTGGTAGGTTTGAGTTCCTCTATGGCAAGCTTCCTCATCATTGATAATGGCATCAGATTGATGCTAGCACCAAGGTCACAAAGAGCTTTGTCTAGGGTCATTTTGCCTATGGTGCATGAAACTACAAAGCTCCATGGATCTTTAAGCTTTGGTGGGATAACTCCTTGAATCACAGCACTACATTCTTCAGTAAGAAGTATGGTTTCCTTCTCTTGCCAACTTCTCTTCTTGTTGATGAGTTCTTTTAAGAACTTTGCATACAGGGGCATTTGCTCAAGTGCTTCAGCTAAGGGAATATTGATCTCCAACTTCTTGAAGATTTCAAGAAATTTTGGGAAGTGTTGGTCCTTAGTCTCTTTGTTGAACCTTTGAGGATATGGCAAAGGTGGTGTGAAGTTCACTCCCTGCCTTTGTTCCTTGGTTGGCTCTTTCATTTCTTCCTTCTCTTTCCTTGATTTTTGTGGCTGATCTTCCCTTTCTTTGAGCTCTTCTGAGGTCTGCTTTTTTGCTGTTACATCTTCATCATTGGCTTTCTCTTCTTCAGCTTGTTTCTTGTCACTTTCCTTTGGCTTCTTGGTTGCTTCTTCATTTTTCACCAAGATTTTTCCACTCCTCAGTTGTATTGCCTTTCACTCCTCCTTAGGATTAGGAATGGTGTCACTTGGCAGTGAGCTTGATGGCCTTTCGATGGCAATCTGCTTGGAGAGTTGTCCAATTTGCCTTTCCATATTTTTCATGGAGGCTTCCTGGTTCCTCAATGTCATCTCTTGATTTTTCATCATCTTTTCCATTAAGAGCTCCAAGTTGTTAATCCTTTGAGAGTCTTGTGAGATTGGTTGATTGTGGGGAGTTGAGGGTTGAGGGTAAGTATTTTGATTTGAGGTTTGGTTATTGGATGGATGATGGTTAGAATTGGGGTAGGTGTTTTGTGGTTTTCTGTATGTAGCTTGGCTATTATTCTGTTGATTGTTTTGGTTTGTGTTCTTCCAATTGTTTTGGTTTGAGTTTCTCTGCCATGGTTGTTGAGTTTGATTGTGGTTGTCTCCCCATCTAAGGTTGGGATGGTTCTTCCATGACGGGTTGTAAGTATCACCATAGACTTCATTTGGCCCAGAATTTTGGTTGTGCATGTACTGGACTTGTTCCTGCTGTTGCTCCTCTTGAGTTTCTTCATTTTGCCCCCATGTGGTTGATGTTTGGCTAGTGTTAACTGTTGCAACTTGGAGGCTATCAATCCTCTTGGCCATTTGCTCAAATTGTTGTTGAATTTACTGCTGCATCATTTTGTTTTGAGCTAGTATTGAGTCCACTCCTTCCAACTCCATCACTCCTTTCCTTTGTGATGGTTGGCGTTGCCTTTGGTGAGCAAAGAAATATTGATTGTTGGCCACCATATCAATGAGATTTTGGGCTTCCTTTGCCGTTTTCATTAGTTGTAAAGAGCCTCCTGCTAAATAATCCAAAGCTTCTTGAGATTTCAATGTCAAGCCTTCATAGAAATTCTGCAATCTGTCCCACTCACTGAACATTCCTGGTGGACACTTCCTGATTAGAGTTTTGTATCGTTCCCATGCTACATACAAGGGTTCAGCATCCATTTGTGTGAATGTTTGCACTTCATCTTCAATCTAATAACTCTTTGAGGTGGGTAAAACTTGGCAAGGAACTTGGTTACTAGATCATCCCAATTGTTGATGCTGTCTCTTGGGAAGGATTCCAACCATTAAGTGGCTTTGTCTCTGAGAAAAAATGGAAATAGCAGTAGCTTGTAACTGTCAGGGTGCACACCATTGGTTTTGACAGTGTCACAAATCCTTAAGAAGGTGGACAAGTGTTGGTTAGGGTCTTCAAGTGGTCCTCCTCCATAAGAACAATTATTTTGAACTAAGGTGATGAGTTGTGGCTTTAGTTCAAAGTTATTTGCATTAACATTTGGGGTAAGAATGCTACTCCCACAATGTCTAGGATCTGCACATGTGTAGGAAGCCAAAACTCTTCTCTGTGGTGGATTATTGTTGTTATTGGCTGCTCCTTCAGCTCCATTTGGTGGATTTGTTAGGTGTTCCTCCATATCTTGGAATTCTTCTTCTGATTCTTCTTCTCCAACAATGTTTTTCCCTCTTTTAGCTCTTCTTAATCTTCTGAGGGTTTTTTCATCTTGTTCACAAAAAGTGGGTGTAATTCTCCTTGTACCTGACATACAACCAAAGCATAAGAATCACACAACACCAGAAAGGCAATTTCACTTCAATCCTTTGCTGAATTGAAATGTTAGTTGGATTAAGCAAAAATTCAAACAGTTAATGTGTTAGTCAAAAATTAAAGAAACAGAAAATAAAAAGTGCTTGATCTAGATCTTCACTTCACTTAATCATTGTCAATCTCTTTCAATCCCCGGCAACGGCGCCAAAAACTTGATGTGTGAAAAACGATCCAACACAAAACTCACCGGCAAGTGTACCGGGTCGCATCAAGTAATAATAACTCACATGAGTGAGGTCGATCCCACAGGGATTGAAGGATTGAGCAATTTTAGTTTAGTGGTTGATTTAGTCAAGCGAATCAAGTATTGGTTGAGTGATTTGTGATTGCAGAACTTAAATTGCTTGAAATGTAAAGGGAGAGGGAGGAATTGCAGTAAATTAAATAGCAGGAAAATAAAGGAGCTGAATCTTAAAGTGCAAGTAAATTAAATTGCAGAAACTTAGATTGCAAGTAATGTAAATGGCTGAAGCTTAAAGTGCAAGAAACGTAAATTGCTTGAATTGTAAAAGGGATTGGGAGTTGGGATTGCGGAAATTAAACAAGAACAAGTAAATTGCATTAAACAATAAAAGAGAAAATTAAATTGCAGTGAAGTAGATCTTAAACAGAAGAGTAAAATGCTTTGAGAATTTTAAAAAACAGAGAAAGCAATGCCTAATTTCCAGCAAAGTAAAAGAGGTTGAAGATCTCAGGGTGGAAGAGACTAGATAACAAGTCTAGATCTCAAATCCTTCCTTGATCCAACAAGAATAATTGCAAAAAAAAACTGAAAAGTAAATTGCAGAAAGAGTAGAAGATGAAGCAGTAAATGGAAATTGGAATTCAATTATGCAGAAAAATTAAACAAGATCTCAAGGTGAGATTGAAACAGAAGTTTTTCAATTCTCCACCCAAGATCCAAAGAAGGAAAATAAAAGAGTGCTCAAGTAAGAACCAAGAAGAAGAGAGATCAATTCTCCTTCCAAGATCTCAGAAATCAAAATTCAAAAGTAAAAAGCTCCAAAAGTGAAAATGAAAGCTAAAAGGGAAAATTCAAAGTAAAATCTAGAGGTGTCAAAAGGTCCTAATTACATCAAACTAACTCCTATTTATACACTTTCTATTCTTGGATTTTGGAATTTGGATGGGCTTTTGATTTGGTGAAGAAATTAATTAAGTTGGATTTTTAATTCAATTTTTAGCCCAAATGCACCTCCCAGGGGTAAGCTCAGTTGGAAAAATCAACTGAGCACTCCATTGTTGCTGCCCGTGTCATTTGGTGCGTGCGTCCCAGCCTTGGTCATTGCGTGACACTAGAGCTCAGTTGGAATTTTGAACTGAGCTCTATGTGTGTCAAAGTTGTGCGCTCCATGGCATCATGGCCGTGTCAAGTGCGCACTCAAAGCCCCCCTTGGTGTGCAAAATTGTTGCTTTGGCCGTGTCAAATTGTTGTGCGCATGGCATCCTTGGTGCGCTGGTCCGTGTCATGGTGTGGGGAGGATGGGATGTAGTGATGCTCAGTTGGAAAAACCAACTAAGCTTTCCATGTAGCGCCTTGTTCTTGTCCTTAATGTCCCAGATTCGAATCCTGGTGGAGGAAGTGGAGGCTAATTTACTTTGGAAGAGTTGGACGCTCTTCCCTTGCTTCTCATGGAGCTCCCTTGTTCGAACCTTGGGCCAAGCATTTAAGCTATTTCCTCTTGATTTTTCTTGCAAGCTTGGTGGCACTCCTTCCTTATGTTTCAAGGAATTCCCAAGTTCGAATCCTAGTGGAAGCATTCTAGCTATTTCTTCTTGAATTCCCTTGCAAGGAGTAGCGTGTGGTTCCAAGTTCGAACCATGGAGGAGGCATTTTGGCTATTTTCTTCTCATTTTCATTGCAAGGAGCGTTCCTTGCTTCCTTTAGCTCATGAGTTCGAAACTTGATGGCTTCACTTCTTGGAAGTTCATCTTGAATTAATTTGGAGAGGTCTCCGATAAAGTTAACTTAGTTAACTGAGCTTTGTACCATTTCCTTGCTTTCTTTAGTGCTCAGTTAACTATTTGAACTTAGCTTTTTACCTTGCCTTCTCCTTTCATTCCTTGTGAAGCTCAGTTTATTTTTCCAACTTAGCCTTCCTTCTTCCTCAATGTTTGCATACTTTTTGCTTTCCTTGGGCACGCTTTTTGCTTCTTTTGGAACGTCCCTTAGGCCACGCTTTTCTTCTTTTCTTCTTTCTTCACCTACAAGTAATCAAAACAACCAATCAAAGTATCACTAAATTCACAAGGTTTATAAATCACTAAAATTCAATTAAATTTGGCTTTATCCTCATGATTTAGCATCAAATAAATGGTGGTTGTTTGATTCAAAGAAGTCATGCATTTTCATTCCAAATTACTTACTTAGAATGCAAGAAAGTGCATAAAATCTAATAAAAACAAAGAAAAAGGCTAGTGAAATTAGGCTAAGATAAGCTAGGGATCATTGAGAAGCTAGGGATCATTGAGAAGCTAGGGATCATTGAGGTATAAGCTGCTAGAATCTTACTAGAGATGGCAGACTTCAAAGAAATAGGCTTATGGACTTGTAGAGGATGTCTTGGTAAAGGTTGAAGGCCACTACATCCCTGCTGACTTCATAATCCTAGAGACTGGGAAGTGCATGGATGAATCCATCATCCTTGGTAGACCCTTCCTAGCCACAGCAAAAGCTGTTATTGATGTTGACAGAGGAGAATTGATCATTCAAGTGAATGCAGACTCCCTTGTGTTTAAAGCTCAAGGATATCCCTCTGTAACCATGGAGAGAAAGCATGAAGAGCTTCTCTCAATACAGAGTCAAACAGAGCCCCCACAGTCAAATTCTAAGTTTGGTGTTGGGAGGCCACAACCAAACTTTAAGTTTGGTGTTGAACCCCCACATTCAAACTCTAAGTTTGGTGTTGGGAGGTTCCAACATTGCTCTGAACATCTGTGAGGCTCCATGAGAGCCCACTGTCAAGCTATTGACATTAAAGAAGTGCTTGTTGGGAGGCAACCCAATCTTTAATTATCTATGTTAAATTTCTTTTTTCTTTTGTTATTTTATGTTTTCTATAGGTTCATGATCATGTGAAGTCACAAAAACAATTGAAAAAGCAAAAACAAAAGGAAAAACAGAATGAAAAATAGAACACCCTGGAGGAGAAACTTAATGGCGTTTAAACGCCAGTAAGGGTAGCAGAATGGGCGTTAAACTCCCAGTCTGGCACCATTCTGGGCGTTTAACGCCAGGAATGGGCAAGAAGCTGGCGTTTAACGCCAGGAATGGGCAAAAAAATGGCGTTAAATGCCAGAAATGAGCAGCAGCCTGGCGTTTAACGCCAGGATTGGCAGCAAGGGGCGTTTTGCACGCCACATGGTGCAGGGATGAGAAATCCTTGACACCTCAGGATCCGTGGACCCCACATGATTCCCACCTACCCCACCTCTCTCTCACTTTTTCACCCATTCACCAATCACCTCAATACCTCTTCCGCAAAAACCCCTCACCTATCAAATCCCACCATTCTCTTCACCACTCACATCCATCCTTCATAAAACCCCACCTACCTCACCATTCAAATTCAAACCACTTTTCCACCCAAACCCACCCATAATGACCGAACCATACCTCCCTCTCCACTCCTATATAAACCCATCTTCGCTCCTTCATTTTCACACAACCTAAACACTACTTCTCCCCCTTGGCCGAAACACAAAGCCCCCTCCATCTCCTCTGTTTCTTATTCTACTACTCACTTCTTTCTTCTTTTACTCGAGGACGAGCAACCTTCTAAGTTTGGTGTGGTAAAAGCTAAAGCTTTTTTGTTTTTCCATAACCATTAATGGAACCAAAGGCCGGAAAAACCTCTAGAAAGAGGAAAGGGAAGGCAAAAGCTTCCACCTCCGAGTCATGGGAGATGGAGAGATTCCTCTCAAAGGTGCATCAAGACCACTTCTATGAAGTTGTGGCCAAGAAGAAGGTGATCCCTGAGGTCCCTTTTAAGCTCAAAAAGGGCGAATATCCGGAGATCCGACATGAGATCCGAAGAAGAGATTGGGAAGTTCTCACTAACCCCATTCAACAAGTCGGAATCTTAATGGTTCAAGAATTCTATGCCAATGCATGGATCACCAAGAACCATGATCATAGTGTGAACCCGGACCCAAAGAATTGGCTTACAATGGTTCGGGGGAAATGCTTAGATTTTAGTCCGGAGAATGTAAGGTTGGCATTCAACTTGCCCATGATGCAAGGAGATGCACACCCATACACTAGAAGGGTCAACTTTGATCAAAGGTTGGACCAAGTCCTCATGGACATATGTGAAGAGGGCGCTCAATGGAAGAGAGATTCAAGAGGGAAGCCGGTTCAACTAAGAAGGCATGACCTCAAGCCCGTGGCTAGGGGATGGTTGGAGTTCATCCAATGCTCAGTTATTCCTACTAGCAACCGGTCTGAAGTTACTATAGACCGGGCTATCATGATTCATAGCATCATGATTAGAGAGGAAGTAGAAGTTCATGAGGTTATATCCCAAGAACTCTACAAGGTGGCGGACAAGTCCTCTACTATGGCAAGGTTAGCCTTCCCTCAACTCATTTGTCACCTCTGCAATTCAGCTGGAATTGACATAGAGGAAGACATCCTCATTGATGAGGATAAGCCCATCACCAAGAAAAGGATGGATCAAGTGAGAGAACCTCACCAAGAGCATGAGGAAACTCCTCATCATGAAATCCCTGAGATGCCTCAAGGGATACATTTTCCTCCACAAAACTATTGGGAGCAAATCAATACCTCCCTAGGAGAATTAAGCTCCAACATGGGACAACTAAGGGTGGAGCACCAAGAGCATTCCATCCTGCTCCATGAAATTAGAGAAGACCAAAGAACCATGAGAGAGGAGCAACAAAGGCAAGGAAGAGACATTGACGAGCTCAAGCACTCCATTAGATCTTCAAGAGGAAGAACAAGCCGCCATCACTAAGGTGGACCCGTTCTTTAATTTCCTTGTTCTTTATTTTCTGTTTTTCGAAAATTATGCTTTATGTTTATTTATGTTTGTGTCTTTATTACATGATCATTAGTGTCTTAGTGTCTATGCCTTGAAGCTATGAAAATGAATCCATCACCTTTCTTAATTGAAAAATGTTTTTTTTTAATTGAAAAAGAAAAAGAAGTGCATGAATTTCAAATTTTAAAACAGTTTAGTTATTTTGATGTGGTGGCAATACTATTATTTTTCTGAATGAATGCTTGAACAGTTCATATTTTTGAATTTGTTGTTTATAAATGTTAAAATTGTTGGCTCTTGAAAGAATGATGGGAAAAGGAGAAATGTTATCTGATGATCTGAAAAATCATAAAATTGATTCTTGAAGCAAGAAAAAGCAGTGAAAAGCTTGCAGAAAAAAGGATATATGCGAAAAAAAAAAGAGAGAGAAAAGAAAAAGAAAGAAAAAGAAAAGCAAGCAGAAAAAGCCAATACCCCTTTAAACCAAAAGGCAAGGGTGATAAAAAGGGATCCAAGGCTTTGAGCATCAGTGGATAAGAGGGCCCACAGGAATAAATTCCTGGCCTAAGCAGCTAAACCAAGCTGTCCCTAACCATGTGCTTGTGGCGTGAAGGTGTCAAGTGAAACCTTGAGACTGAGTGGTTAAAGTCGTGGTCCAAAAGCAAAAAGAGTGTGCTTAAGAGCTCTGGACACCTCTAAATAGGGACTCTAGCAAAGCTGAGTCACAATTTGAAAAGGTTCACCCAGTTATGTGTCTGTGGCATTTATGTATCCGGTGGTAATACTGGAAAACAAAATGCTTTGGGTCACGGTCAAGACTCATAAAGTAGCTGTGTTCAAAAATCAACATACTTAACTAGGAGAATCAGTAACACTATCTGGATTGTGAGTTCCTATAGATGCCAATCATTCTGAACTTCAAAGGGTAAAGTGAGATGCCAAAACTGTTCAGAAGCAAAAAGCTAAAAGCCCCACTCATCTAATTAATACCGATCTTCATAGATGTTTTTTGAATTCATTGTACATTATATTCTTTTTATCCTATATGATCTTCAGTTGCTTGGGGACAAGCAACAATTTAAGTTTGGTGTTGTGATGAGCGGATAATTTATACGCTTTTTGAAATTTTTTTTAGTATGTTTTTAGTATATTTTAGTTAGTTTTTATTATGTTTTTATTAGTTTTTAAATAAAAATCACTCTTCTGGACTTTACTATGAGTTTGTGTGTTTTTCTGTAATTTCAGATATTTTCTGGCTGAAATTGAGGGACTTGAGCAAAAATCTAATTCAGAGGCTGAAAAAGGACTACAGATGCTGTTGGATTCTGACCTCCCTGCACTCAAAGTGGATTTTCTGGAGCTACAGAAGCCCAATTGGCGCGCTATCAATTTCTTTGGAAAGTAGATATCCTGGGCTTTCCAGCAATATATAATAGTCTATACTTTGCCCAAGATTTGATGGTCCAAACAGGCTTTCCAAGTCAGCTCAAGAATTCTAGCGTTTAACTCCAAAACTAGCACAAAAGCTGGAGTTAAACGCCCAAACTGGCACAAAAGCTGGCGTTTAACTCCAAGAAAAGTCTCTACACATGAAAGCTTCAATGCTCAGCCCAAGCACACACCAAGTGGGCCCGGAGGAAGATTTCTGCATTAATTACTCATCTCTGTAACCCTAGGCTACTAGTTTTCTATAAATAGGACCTTTTGCCACTGTATTTTCATACTTGGGATCTTTGATAAGTCTTATGCTATCTTAGACACGTTTGGAGGCTGGCCATTCGGCCATGCCTAGACCTTGTTCTTATGTATTTTCAATGGTGGAGTTTCTACACACCATAGATTAAGGTGTGGAGCTCTGCTGTTCTTCATGAATTAATACAAAGTACTATTGTTTTTCTATTCAACTCAAGTCTATTTCTTCTCTAAGATATTCATTCGCACCCAAGAACATGATGAATGTGATGATTATGTGACACTCATCACCATTCTCACCTATGAACGCGTGACTGACAACCACTTCCGTTCTACATGCAAACAAGCTTGAATGTGTATCTCTTGGGTTTCTAATCTAAGATTGGAACCTTCGTGGTATAGGTGGTGCACGAAATTGTGATGTCCAGGCTCAAGCAATCCCTGGCAACGTGAGCAACTTGGTACGCGTAATCGTGATTACACTTTAATTATGTAAAATTCATGGCTCTTTCTTTCCCTGGTAATGGCGCCAAGAACATAGTGCCAATACCATGGTTCACAACTTCGATACAACTAACCAGCAAGTGCACTGGGTCGTCCAAGTAATACCTTACGTGAGTAAGGGTCGAATCCCATGGAGATTGTCGGTATGAAGCAAGCTATGGTCACCTTGTAAATCTCAGTCAGGCAGATATAAAGTGATAATGGTGTTTTCGAATAATAAATAAAAGACTAGGGATAGAGGTACTTATGTAATTCATTGGTAGGAATTTCAGATAAGCGAATGGAGATGCTTTTCGTTCCTCTGAACCTCTGCTTTCCTGCTATCTTCATCCAATCAGTCTTACTCCTTTCCATGGCTGGCTTTATGTGATACATCACCACTGTCAATGGCTACTTTCGGTCATCTCTCGGGAAAATGATCCAATGCCCTGTCACGGCACGGCTAATCGTCTTGAGGGATCACCCTTGTCAATGGCTTCATCTTATCCTCTCAGTGAATAATATGCTCACGCACCCTGTCACGTCACGGCTATTCATCTGTCAGTTCTCGATCATGCTGGAATAGGATTTACTATCCTTTTGCGTCTGTCACTAACGCCCTGCAATCGCGAGTTAGGAGCTCGTCACAGTCATTCATTCATTGAATCCTACTCGGAATACCACAGACAAGGTTTAGACTTTCCGGATTCTCTTGAATGCCGCCATCATTCTAGCTTACGCCATGAAGATTCTGGTTAGGAGATCTAAGAGATATTCATTCTAGCTTAATTCATGTAGAACAGAAGTGTTTGTCAGGCACGCGTTCATAAGGGAGAAGAATGATGAGCGTCACACATAATCATCACCTTCATCACGTTCTTGGGTGGGAATGGATATCTTAGAAGCGAAATAAGATGAATTGAATAGAAAACAGTAGTACTTTGCATTAATCTTTGAGGAACAGCAGAGCTCCACACCTTAATCTATGGAGTGTAGAAACTCTACCGTATGAAAATACATAAGTGAAGGTCCAGGCATGGCCCAGATGGCCACCCCCCTAAAACGTGATCAAAGGATCATAAGGTAATCCAAAGATGTCAAATACAATAGTAAGAGGTCCTATTTATAATAAACTAGCTACTAGGGTTTACATGGGTAAGTAATTGATGCATAAATTCACTTCTGGGGCCCACTTGGTGTGTGCTTGGGCCGAGCCTTAACTTTCCACGTGCAGAGGCCATTTGTGGAGTTGAACGCCAGGTTTTGATCCATTTCTGGCGTTCAACTCTGGTTTTCGATCCTTTTCTGGCGCTGGACGCCAGATTTGGGCAGAGAGCTGGAGTTGAACGCCAGTTTACGTCATCTATTCTTGGCCAAAGTATGGACTATTATATATTTCTGGAAAGCCCTGGATGTCTACCTTCCAACGCAATTGGAAGCGCACCATTTTGAGTTCTGTAGCTCCAGAAAATCCACTTTGAGTGCAGGGAGGTCAGAATCCAACAGCATCAGCAGTCCTTCTTCAACCTCTGAATCTGATTTTTGCTCAAGTCCCTCAATTTCAGTCAGAAAATACCTGAAATCACAGAAAAACACACAAACTCATAGTAAAGTCCAGAAATGTAAATTTAACATAAAATCTATTAAAAACATCCCTAAAAGTAACTAGATTCTACTAAAAATATACTGAAAATAATGCCAAAAAGCGTATAAATTATCCGCTCATCACAACACCAATCTTAAATTGTTGCTTGTCCCCAAGCAACTGAAAATAGGATAAAAAGAATAGAATATACTATAAATTCCAAACTATCAATGAAACATAGCTCCAATCAGATGAGCGGGACTTGTAGCTTTTTGCCTCTTGAATAGTTTTGGCATCTCACTCTATCCATTGAGGTTCAGAATGATTGGCATCTATAGGAACTCAGAGTTCAGATAGTGTTATTGATTCTCCTAGTTCAGTATGATGATTCTTGAACACAGCTGTTTTATGAGTCTTGGCCGTGGCCCTAAGCACTTTGTTTTCCAGTATTACCACCGGATACATAAATGCCACAGACACATAATTGGGTGAACCTTTTCAGATTGTGACTCAGCTTTGCTAAAGTCCCCAATTAGAGGTGTCTAGGGTTCTTAAGCACACTCTTCTTTTACTTTAGACCTTGACTTTAACCGCTCAGTCTCAAGTTTTCACTTGACACCTACACGCCACAAGCACATGGTTAGGGACAGCTTGGTTTAGCCGCTGAGGCCAGGATTTTATTCCTGTAGACCCTCCTATCCACTGATGCTCAAAGCCTTGGGATCCTTTTTATTTCCCTTGCCTTTTGGTTTTAAGGGTTATTGGCTTTTTGCTCTTGCCTCTTGGTTTTAAGAGCTTTGGCTTTTTCTGCTTGCTTTTTCTTTCTATATTTTTTTTTTCGCCTATTTTTTTTTTCTGCAAGCTTTGTTCTTTGCTGCTTTTTCTTGCTTCAAGAATCATTTTTATGGTTTTTCAGATTATCAAATAACATGTCTCCTAGTCATCATTCTTTCAAGAGCCGACATATTTAACATTCTTAAACAACAACTTCAAAAGACATATGCACTGTTCAAGCATACATTCAGAAAACAAGAAGCATTGCCACCACATCAATATAATTAAGCTAAGTTCAAGGATAAATTCAAAACTCATGTACTTCTTGTTCTTTTGAATTAAAACATTTTTCATTTAAGAGAGGTGATGGATTCATAGGGCATTCATATCTTTAAGACATAGTTACTAACTACTAATGATCATGTAATGAAGACACAAACATAGATAAGCACCATAACATAGAAAACGAAAAAAAACAGAAGAAATAAGAGCAAGGAATGAGTCCACCTTAGTGATGTTCTTAAGCTCTTCTATGTCTCTTCCTTGTCTTTGCTGCTCCTCCTTCATTGCTTTTAGATCTTCTCTGATTTCATGAAGGATGATGGAGTGCTCTTGATGTTCCACCCTTAGTTGCTTCCAATAATTGTGTGGAAGAATATGTATCCCCCGAGGTATCTCAGGGATCTCTTGATTTGCAGTCAAATGTTCTACCACTGAACTATAGACCCTTGATGGAAGCTTTTGTCTTCGCTTTTCTCTTTCTAGAGGTTTCTCTGGCCTTAGGTGCCATCAATGGTTATGGAAAAAAAACAAAAAAGCTATGCTTTTACCACACCAAACTTAGAATGTTGCTCGCCCTCGAGCAAAAGAAGAAGGAATAGAAGAAGAAAAAGAAGATATGGGGGAGATGGAGGGAGGTGTGTATTCGGCCATATGGGTGGGGTTGGGTGGGAAATTGGTTTTGAATTTTGAAGGTAGGTGGAGTTTATGAGGTAGGTTTATGGGGAAGAGTGGATGGATGTGAGTGGTGAAGAGGTGATGGGGAAGAGAGATTGAGGTGATTGGTGAAGGGTTTTTGGGGAAGAGTGTTTATGGGGTTGTGTGAAAGAGAGTGGTGAGAAGAAGTGAGTGGAGGTAGGTGGGGATCCTGTGGGGTCCACAGATCCTGAGGTGTTCAAGGATTTACATCCCTGCACCCTTTAGGCATGTAAAAATGCCTTTGTACCCAACTCTGGGCGTTCAGCGCCAGGTTGGTGGCCATTTTGG
Source organism: Arachis hypogaea (assembly GCF_003086295.3). Classification (NCBI taxonomy): domain Eukaryota; kingdom Viridiplantae; phylum Streptophyta; class Magnoliopsida; order Fabales; family Fabaceae; genus Arachis; species Arachis hypogaea. Next base: position 53,888,203 of record NC_092053.1, on the reverse strand, counting down.
GCGTTCAACGCCCATTTGTCTGCCCTTTCTGGCGTTGAACGCCAGAACCATGCCTGTTCTGGCGTTCAGCGCCCAGAAGCTGCCCATTTTGGGCGTTCAGCGCCAGCACCATGCTCTGTTTTGGCGCTGAACGCCAGACAGATGCTCCTCCAGGGTGTGATTTTTCTTCTGCTGTTTTTGATTCCGTTTTTGATTTTTTTGTTTGTTTTGTGACTCCACATGATCATGAACCTATAAAGACATATAACTAAGAAAAATATAGTTAGATAAATAAAAATTGGGTTGCCTCCCAACAAGCGCTTCTTTAATGTCAATAGCTTGACAGTGGGCTCTCATGGAGCCTCACAGATGTTCAGAGCATTGTTGAAACTCTCCAACACCAAACTTAGAGTTTAGATATGGGAGTTCAACACCAAACTTAGAGTTTGACTGTGGGGGCTCTGGTTGACTCTGCTTTGAGAGAAGCTTTTCATGCTTCCTCTCCATGGTTGCAGAGGGAGATCCTTGAGTTTTAAACACAAGGGAGTCCTCATTCCATTGAAGGACTATTTCACCTCTGTCAACATCAATCACAGCTCTTGCTGTGGCCAGGAAAGGTCTTCCTAGGATGATGGATTCATCCTCTTCCTTTCCAGTATCCAGCACTATGAAATCAGCAGGGATGTAAAGGCCTTCAACCTTTACTAACACGTCCTCTACTTGTCCATAAGCCTGTTTTCTTGAATTATCTGTCATCTCTAATGAGATTCTAGCAGCTTGCACCCCATAGATTCCCAGTTTCTCTATTACAGAGAGGGGCATGAGGTTTATTCCTGAACCAAGGACACACAGAGCCTTAAAGATCATGGTGCCTATGGTACAGGGTATTATGAACTTTCCAGGATCCTGTCTCTTCTAAGGCAATGTCAGTTGATCCAGATCACTTAGTTCATTGATGAACAAGGGAGGTTCAACTTCCCAAGTATCAATGCCAAATAATTTGGCATTCAGCTTCATGATTGCACCAAGAAACTTGGCAGTTTGCTCTTCAGTAACATCCTCATTCTCTTCAGAAGAGGAATACTCATCAGAGCTCATGAAGGGCATAAGGAGGTTCAATGGAATCTCTATGGTCTCTAGATGAGCCTCAGAGTCCTTTGGTTCCTCAGAGGAAAGCTCCTTATTGATCACTGGATGTCCTAGGAGGTCTTCCTCCTTGGGATTCACGTCCTCTCTTCTCCTCACAGGTTCGGCCATGGTGCTTATGTCAATGGCCTTGCACTCTCCTTTTGGGTTCTCTTCTGTATTGCTTGGGAGAGTACTAGGAGGGATTTCAGTGATCCTTTTACTCAGCTGGCCCACTTGTGCTTCCAGATTTCTAATGGAAGATCTTGTTTCATTCATGAAACTTACAGTGGCCTTAGACAGATCAGAGACTAAGTTTGCTAAATTAGAAGCATTTTGTTCAGAGTTCTCTGTCTGTTGCTGAGTGGAAGATGGAAAATGTTTATTATTGTTAAACCTGTTTCTTCCACCATTATTAAAGCCTTGTTGAGGCTTTTGATCCTTCCATGAGAAATTTGGATGATTTCTCCATGATGAGTTATAGGTGTTTCCATAAGGTTCACCTAAGTAATTCACCTCTGCTATTGCAGGGTTCTCAGGATCATAAGCTTCTTCTGCATAAGAAGCCTCTTGAGTACTGTTGGATGCAGCTTGCATTCCATGCAGACTCTGAGAGATCATATTGACTTGCTGAGTCAATATTTTATTCTGAGCCAATATGGCATTCAGAGTATCAACTTCAAGAACTCCCTTCTTCATAGGTGTCCCATTATTCACAGGATTCCTTTCAGAAGTGTACATGAACTGGTTATTAGCAACCATGTCAATGAGTTTTTGAGCTTCTGCAGGCGTTTTCTTTAGGTGAATGGATCCACCTGCAGAAGTGTCCAGTGACATCTTTGATAGCTCAGATAAACCATCATAGAATATATCCAGGATGGTCCATTCTGAAAGCATGTCAGAAGGACACTTTTTGGTCAACTGTTTGTATCTTTCCCAAGCTTCATAGAGGGATTCACCTTCTTTCTGTCTGAAGGTTTGAACATCAGCTCTAAGCTTGCTCAACTTTTGAGGAGGAAAGTACTTGGCTAAGAAAGCCTTGACCAGCTTATCCCAAGAGTTCAGGCTGTCTTTGGGTTGAGAATCCAACCATAATCTAGCTCTGTCTCTTACAGCAAAAGGAAAAAGCATGAGCCTGTAGACTTCAGGATCTACTCCATTAGTCTTAACAGTATCACATATCTGCAAGAATTCAGTTAAGAACTGAAAAGGATCTTCAGATGGAAGTCCATGAAACTTGCAGTTCTGCTGCATCAGAGAAACTAATTGAGGTTTCAGCTCAAAGTTGTTTGCTCCAATGGCAGGAATTGAGATGCTTCTTCCATGTAAATTGGAATTTGGTACAGTAAAGTCACCAAGCATCTTCCTTGCATTGTTGTTGGGTTCGGCTGCCATCTCCTTTACTTGTTCGAAATTTTCAATCAAGTTGTCTCTGGGTTGTTGTAATTTAGCTTCTCTTAATTTTCTCTTTAGAGTCCTTTCAGGTTCTGGATCAGCTTCAACAAGAATGCCTTTTTCTCTGTCCCTGCTCATAAGAAAGAGGAGAGAAAAAGAAAAGAAGAGGAATCCTCTATGTCACAGTAAAGAGGTTCCTTATTGTTAGTAGAAGAAAAGAAGAGGAAATTCGAACGCAGATAGAAGAGGGGGTTCGAATTTGGTGATGATGTGAGGAAGAGATGTTAGTAGATGAATAAATAAATAGAATAAGATGAGAGAGAAGGAGGGAATTTTCGAAAATTATTTTTGAAAAGGAGTTAGTGATTTTTGAAAATGGTTTTTGAAAAATGTTAGTAATTTTTTTTTGAAAATTAAGATTTAAAAATTAAAAATTAAAATAATTAATAAATCAAAAAGAAAATTTGAAAAAGGGGGAAGATATTTTCGAAAATGAGAGAGAGAGAGTTAGTTAGGTGGTTTTGAAAAAGGTAAGAAACAAACAAAAAGTTAGTTAGTTAGTTGAAACAAATTTTGAAAACCAATTTTGAAAAGATAAGAAGTTAGGAAGTTAGAAAAGATATTTTGAAATCAAATTTTGAAAAAGATAAGATAAGAAGATATTTTTGAAAAGATATGATAGAAATTAGTTTTTTGGAAAAGATTTGATTTTTAAAATCTCAATTAATGACTTGATTCACAAGAGATCACAAGATATGATTCTAGAACTTAAAGTTTGAATCTTTCTTAACAAGCAAGTAACAAACTTGAAATTTTTGAATCAAAACATTAATTGTTATTGTTATTTTCGAAAATTATTATATAAAATAAGAAAAAGATTTTTGAAAATTATTTTTGGAATTTTCGAAAATAACTAAGAATTTTGAAAAAGATTTGATTTTTGAAAAAGATTTTGAAAAAGATAAGATTTTCAAATTGAAAATTTGATTTGACTCATGAGAAACAATTTGATTTTAAAAATTTTTGAAAAAGTCAACTCAAATTTTCGAATTTGATGAAAGAAAAGAGGAAGATATTTTTTTTTTGAATTTTTATGAAAAACATGAAAATTATGCAATGCATGAAATTTTTAGATCAAAACAATGAATGCATGCAAGAATGCTATGAATGTCAAGATGAACACCAAGAACACTATGAATGTCAAGATGAACATCATAGACACAATTTTGAAAAATTTTTAATGCAAAGAAAACATGCAAGACACCAAACTTAGAATTCTTTAATGCTTACGCACTAAGAATTCAAGAATGCATATGATAAACATGAAAAGACACACAACAAAAAATCATCAAGATCAAACAAGAAGACTTACCAAGAACAACTTGAAGATCATGAAGAACACTATGAATGCATGAAATTTTCGAAAAATGCAAGATGCATATGCAATTGACACCAAACTTATAACATGACTCAAGACTCAAGACTTAAACAAGAAACAGAAAAATATTTTTGATTTTTTTTTATTTTCTAAATTTTTTGGATTTTTTTTTCTTCGAAAATTAAAAGAAAAAATAAGGATTCCAAAATTTTTAATATGAATTCCAGGAATCTTGCATTCTTAGTCTAAAGCTTCAGTCCAGGAATTAGACATGGCTCACTAGCCAGCCAAGCTTTCAAAGAAAGCTCCAGTCCAAAACACTAGACATGGCCAATGGCCAGCCAAGCTTTAGCATGTAACACCAGAGTATATTGCTCTTGATAACAAATTGCTGCTCATCATTTGTCAAGTATGTAACTTACCTCTGATGGTTTGGAAGCCTCAGTCCAAAAGAATTTAGACATGGCTTTACAGCCAGCCAGGCTTCACATGCTTCATGAAACACTAGAATTCATTCTTAAAAATCTTGAATAAAATTTTTGAAAACATTTTTATTTTTTTTCGAAAATAGATGAGAGATTTTTGAAAATATTTTTGAAAGATTTTTGAAAACAAAACGAAAAAAAATTACCTAATCTGAGCAACAAGATGAGCCGTCAGTTGTCCAAACTCAAACAATCCCCGGCAACGGCGCCAAAAACTTAGTGCACGAAATTGTGATGTCCAGGCTCAAGCAATCCCTGGCAACGTGAGCAACTTGGTATGCGTAATCGTGATTACACTTTAATTATGTAAAATTCATGGCTCTTTCTTTCCCTGGTAATGGCGCCAAGAACATGGTGCCAATACCATGGTTCACAACTTCGATACAACTAACCAGCAAGTGCACTGGGTCGTCCAAGTAATACCTTACGTGAGTAAGGGTCGAATCCCACGGAGATTGTCGGTATGAAGCAAGCTATGGTCACCTTGTAAATCTCAGTCAGGCAGATATAAAGTGATAATGGTGTTTTTGAATAATAAATAAAAGACTAGGGATAGAGGTACTTATGTAATTCATTGGTAGGAATTTCAGATAAGCGAATGGAGATGCTTTTCGTTCCTCTGAACCTCTGCTTTCCTGCTATCTTCATCCAATCAGTCTTACTCCTTTCCATGGCTGGCTTTATGTGATACATCACCACTGTCAATGGCTACTTTCGGTCATCTCTCGGGAAAATGATCCAATGCCCTGTCACGGCACGGCTAATCGTCTGGAGGCATCACCCTTGTCAATGGCTTCATCTTATCCTCTCAGTGAATAATATGCTCACTCACCCTGTCACGGCACGGCTATTCATCTGTCGGTTCTCGATCATGCTGGAATAGGATTTACTATCCTTTTGCGTCTGTCACTAACGCCCTGCAATCGCGAGTTAGGAGCTCGTCACAGTCATTCATTCATTGAATCCTACTCGGAATACCACAGACAAGGTTTAGACTTTCCGGATTCTCTTGAATGCCGCCATCATTCTAGCTTACGCCACGAAGATTCTGGTTAGGAGATCTAAGAGATATTCATTCTAGCTTAATTCATGTAGAACAGAAGTGTTTGTCAGGCACGCGTTCATAAGGGAGAAGGATGATGAGCGTCACACATAATCATCACCTTCATCACGTTCTTGGGTGCGAATGGATATCTTAGAAGCGAAATAAGATGAATTGAATAGAAAACAGTAGTAATTTGCATTAATCTTTGAGGAACAGCAGAGCTCCACATCTTAATCTATGGAGTGTAGAAACTCTACCGTATGAAAATACATAAGTGAAGGTCCAGGCATGGCCCAGATGGCCAGCCCCCTAAAACGTGATCAAAGGATCATAAGGTAATCCAAAGATGTCAAATACAATAGTAAGAGGTCCTATTTATAATAAACTAGCTACTAGGGTTTACATGAGTAAGTAATTGATGCATAAATCCACTTCTAGGGCCCACTTGGTGTGTGCTTGGGCCGAGCCTTAACTTTCCACGTGCAGAGGCCATTTGTGGAGTTGAACGCCAGGTTTTGATCCATTTCTGGCGTTCAACTCTGGTTTTGGATCCTTTTCTGGCGCTGGACGCCAGATTTGGGCAGAGAGCTGGCATTGAACGCCAGTTTACATCGTCTATTCTTGGCCAAAGTATAGACTATTATATATTTCTGGAAAGCCCTGGATGTCTACTTTCCAACGCAATTGGAAGCGCGCCATTTCGAGTTCTGTAGCTCCAGAAAATCGACTTTGAGTGCAGTGAGGTCAGAATCCAACAGCATCAGCAGTCCTTCTTCAACCTCTGAATCTGATTTTTGCTCAAGTCCCTCAATTTCAGTCAGAAAATACCTGAAATCACAGAAAAACACACAAACTCATAGTAAAGTCCAGAAATGTGAATTTAACATAAAATCTATTAAAAACATCCCTAAAAGTAACTAGATTCTACTAAAAATATACTAAAAACAATGCCAAAAAGCGTATAAATTATCCGCTCATCAATAGACTAGAATTATTGGCGGCCATTCCTGAGATTCAGAATATCTAAACCTTGTCTGTGGTATTCTGAGTAGGATCTAGGAAGGGATGGCTGTGACGAGCTTCAAACTCGCGATTGTTGGGCGTGTGACAGACGCAAAAGGATCAATGGATCCTATTCCAACATGATCGAGAACCGACAGATGATTAGCCGTGCGGTGACAGCACATTTGGAACGTTTTCATTGAGAGGATGGGAAGTAGCCATTAACAACGGTGATGCCCAACATAAAGCTTGCCATGGAAAGGAGTATGAATGATTGGAAGAAGGCAATAGGAAAGCAGAGGTTCAGGAGGAACAAAGCATCTTCATACGCTTATCTGAAATTCCAACCAAAGAATTACATAAGTATCTCTATCTTTATTTTATATTTTATTTATCTTTTAATTATTAATTCTCCATCACCATATGAATTTGCCTGACTGAGAGTTACAAGGTGACCATAGCTTGCTTCAAGCCGACAGTCTCCGTGGGATCGACCCTTAATCACGTAAGGTTTATTACTTGGACGACCCAGTGCACTTGCTGGTTAGTTGTGCGAAATTGTGACAAAGTGTGATTCATGTTTAAGAGCTCCAAGTCCTTTGGCACCATTGTTGATTATCACAATTCCGTGCACCAAGTTTTTTGCGCCGTTGCCGGGGATTGTTCGAGTTTTGACAATGGTGCACGAATTGTGAATCACACTTTTCACAACTCGTACCACTAACCAGCAAGTGCACTGGGTCGTCCAAGTAATACCTTACGTGAGTAAGGGTCGAATCCCACAGAGATTGTTGGTTTGAAGCAATCTATGGTTATCTTGCAATTCTTAGTCAGGAAGTCAATTATATTCATCAGTTGAATTGCGAATGAACAAGAGAGCATGGGTTAAAGGTTACTTGTTATGCAATAATGGAGAATATGTTGGAGTTTTGGAGATGCCTTATCTTCTGAATCTCTGCTTTCCTCTGTCCTCTGATTCACGCACGCACGTCCTTCTATGGCAAGCTGTGTGTTGGGGCATCACCGTTGTCAATGGTTACATCCCCTCCTCTTGTGAAAATGGTCCAAATGCTCTGTCACAGCACGGCTAATCATCTGAGGTTCCTGATCATGCTGGAATAGGATTCACCCTCCTTTTGCGTCTGTCACTACGCCCAGCACTCACGAGTTTGAAGCTCGTCACAGTCATTCAATCCCTGAATCCTACTCGGAATACCACAGACAAGGTTTAGACTTTCTGGATTCTCATGAATGCCGCCATCAATCTAGCTTATACCACGGAGATTCTGATTAAGGAATCTAAGAGATATTCATTCAATCTGATGTAGAACGGAGGTGGTTGTCAGGTACGCGTTCGTGGGGGAATGATGATGATTGTCACGTTCATCACATTCATGTTGAAGTGCGAATGAATATCTTAGATAGGAACACGCATGTTTGAATAGAAAACAGGAATACTTGCATTAATTCATCGAGACACAGCAGAGCTCCTCACCCCCAACAATGGAGTTTAGAGACTCATACCGTCAAAGAGTATAAAGTTTAGATCTAAAATGTCATGCGATACGAAATAAGTCTCTAAAAGTTGTTTAAATACTAAACTAGTAGCCTAGGTTTACAAAAAATGAGTAAACTATGACAGATGGTGCAGATATCCACTTCTGGGATCCACTTGGTGTGTGCTGGGGCTGAGACTTAAGCAATTCACGTGCATAAGGCCATTTTGGGCGTTCAACGCCAGGTTGGGATCCATTTCTGGCGTTGAACTCCAACTTTTAATCCTTTTCTGGCGCTGGACGCCAGAATTGGGCAGAGAACTGGCGTTGAACGCCAGTTTACGTCATCTATCCTTGAGAAAAGTATGGACTATTATATATTACTGGAAAGCCCTGGATGTCTACTTTCCAACGCAATTGGAATCACGCCATTTCGAGTTCTGTAGCTCCAGAAAATCCACTTTGAGTGCAGGGAGGTCAGAATCCAACAGCATCAGCAGTCCTTTTTCAGCCTGAATCAGATTTTTGCTCAGCTCCCTCAATTTCAGCCAGAAAAATACCTGAAATTACAGAAAAACACACAACTCATTGTAAAGTCCAGAAATATAAATTTTTCCTAAAAACTAATGAAAATAAACCAAAAACTAACTAAAACATATTAAAAACTATATGAAATTAACCCCAAAAAGCGTATAAAATATCCGCTCATCACAACACCAAACTTAAACTGTTGCTTGTCCTCAAGCAACTAGACAAATAAAATAGGAGACTAATGGGTTGAGAAGCAATAATATCTCAGAGTTTTTGAGTGAAGCTCAGATTCCAATTAGATGAGCGGGACTAGTAGCTTTTTGCTTCCGAACAGTTTTGGCATCTCACTTTATCCATTGAAGCTCAGAGTGATTGGCATCTATAAGAACTTAGAATTCAGATAGTGTTATTGATTCTCCTATTTTAGTATGATGATTCTTGAACACAGCTATTTCATGAGTCTTGGCCGTGGCCCTAAGCACTTTGTTTTCCAGTATTACCACCGGATACATAAATGCCACAGACACATAATTGGGTGAACCTTTTCAGATTGTGGCTCAGCTTTGCTAAAGCCCCCAATTAGAGGTGTCCAGGGTTTTTAAGCACACTCTTCTTTTTGCTTTGGACCTTGACTTTAACCGCTCAGTCTAAAGTTCACACTTGACACCTACACGCCACAAGCACATGGTTAGGGACAGCTTGGTTTAGCCGCTTAGACCAGGATTTTATTCCTTTAGGCCCTCCTATCCACTGATGCTCAAAGCCTTGGGATCCTTTTTATTTGCCCTTGCCTTTTGGTTTTAAGGGTTATTGGCTTTTTGCTCTTGCCTCTTGGTTTTAAGAGCTTTTGGCTTTTTCTGCTTGCTTTTTCTTTTTCTTTCTATTTTTTTTCACCTATTTTATTATATATATATATATATATATTTTTTTTTCTGCAAGCTTTGTTCTTTGCTGCTTTTTCTTGCTTCAAGAATCATTTTTATGATTTTTCAGATTATCAATAACATGTCTCATGTTCATCATTCTTTCAAGAGCCAACATATTTAACAGTCTTAAACAACAAATTCAAAAGACATATGCACTGTTCAAGCATTTATTCAGAAGACAGAAAGCATTGCCACCACATGTTACTAATTAGAATTTTCTTATTAAAAACTCGAAATTTTATTGCCTCTTATTCAAAAGATCTACTATTTTATTCATGTTTGCTGATGATGAGAAAAATAGACTATAACTTAATTGGGGATAAAATCAAAATAGACACTAATTACTACTAATGATCATGTAATGAAGACACAAACATAGATAAGCACTTAACATAGAGAAAACGAAAAACAGAGAAAGTAAGAACAAGGAACGAGTCCACCTTAGTGATGACGGCATTTCCTTCTTGAGGAACCAATGATGTTCTTGAGCTCTTTTATGTCTCTTCCTTGCCTTTGTGGCTTGATTCCTAGTGATTTTTGGTATTTCTATCCTCAGTTGCTTCCAATAATTATGTGGAGGGAAGTGCATCCCCTGAGGTATCTCAGGGATCTCTTGATTTGCAGCCACATGTTCTACCACTGAGCTATAGATCCTTCACATAATTGTTTTACCACACCAAACTTAGAATGTTGCTCGCCCTTGAGCAAAAGAAGAAGGAATAGATGAAGAAGAAGATGTGGAAAAAAAAAACTAGGATTATGAGGAGAGAAGGTGGGGATCCTGTGGGGTCCACAGATCTTGAAATGATCCTGTGAGGTCCACAGATCTTGAGGTGTCAAGGCATTTACATCCCTGCACCAATTTAGGCATGCAAAATGCCCTTGCACACAACTCTGGGCGTTCAACGCCAGGTTGGTGCCCATTTTGGGCGTTCAACGCCCATTTACTAGCCATTTCTGGCATTGAACGCCAGAACCATGCTTGTTCTGGGCGTTCAGCGCCAGGATGTTGCCCATTTTGGGCGTTCAGTGCCAGAACCATGCTCTGTTCTGGCGTTGAACGCCAGACAGGTGCTTCCTCCAGGGTGTGATTTTTCTTCTGCTGTTTTTGATTCCGTTTTCAATTTTTAATATTTATTTTGTGACTCCACATGATCATGAACCTAATAAAACATGAAAAACCATGAAAATAAATAAAAATTGGGTTGCCTCCCAACAAGCGCTTCTTTAATGTCCTTAGCTGGACCTTGCTGAGCTTTTAATCTAGCTTTAACCTTGAGCACTCTTGCTCAACATTGCCTTCAAGATAGTGCTTGATTCTCTGTCCATTAACAATGAACTTCTTGTCAGAGTCAATATCTTGAAGCTCTACATAACCATATGGTGATATGCTTGTAATCACGTATGGTCCTCTCCACCGGGATTTCAATTTCCCGGGGAATAGCCTGAGTCTAGAGTTGAACAGCAGAACCTTCTGTCCTGGTTCAAAGATTCTAGATGACAGCTTTCTGTCATGCCACTTTTTTTATTTCTCTTTATAAAGCTTGGCATTTTCGAAAGCTGTGAATCTGAACTCCTCTAGCTCATTTAGCTGGAGCAATCTTTTTTCTCCTGCTAATTTGGCATCAAAGTTTAGGAATCTGGTTGCCCAGTAGGCCTTATGTTCCAGTTCCACGGGCAGGTGACATGCCTTACCATACACCAGTTGGTATGGAGAGGTCCCTATAGGGGTCTTGAATGCTGTTCTGTAAGCCCACAGAGCATCATCCAAGCTCCGTGCCCAATCCTTTCTACGGGTATTTACTGTCCGTTCTAGGATTCTCTTTAATTCTCTGTTAGAGACTTCAGCTTGCCCATTAGTTTGTGGATGATATGGAGTAGCCATCTTGTGGCGAATTCCATACCGAACCATGGTAGAGTAAAGCTGTTTATTGCAGAAGTGAGTGCCCCCATCACTGATTAGTACTCTAGGGACACCAAATCTGCTAAAGATATGTTTCTGGAGGAACTTCAGCACTGTCTTAGTATCATTGGTGGGTGTGGCAATGGCCTCAACCCATTTTGATACATAATCAACTGCCACAAGAATATAAGTGTTTGAGTATGATGGTGGGAAAGGTCCCATGAAGTCAATTCCCCATATGTCAAACAACTCAATCTCCAAGATTCCTTGTTGAGGCATGGCGTAACCATGAGGCAGATTGCCAGCTCTTTGGCAACTGTCATAGTTACGTACAAACTCTCAAAAATCTTTATAGAGTGTGGGCCAATAGAAGCCACATTGGAGGACCTTGGTGGTTGTTCGCTCACCTCCGAAATGGCCTCCATATTGTGATCCATGGAAATGCCATAGGATCCTCTGTGCTTCTTCTCTAGGCACACACCTACGGATTATTCCGTCTGCACATCTCTTAAAGAGATAGGGTTCATCCCACAAGTAGTACTTTGCATCAGTAATTAATTTCTTCTTTTGTATCCTGTTGTACTCCTTGGGTATGAACCTTGCAGCTTTATAGTTTGCAATATCGGTAAACCATGGTGTTTCCTGAATGGCAAATAAATGCTCATCCGGAAAAGTCTCAGAGATCTCAAGAGAGGGGAGGGGCGTTCCTTCTACTGGCTCTATCCGGGACAGATGATCAGCCACTTGGTTCTCTGTCCCTTTTCTGTCTCTTATTTCTATATCAAACTCTTGCAGAAGCAACACCCATCTGATGAGCCTGGGTTTTGAATCCTGCTTTGTGAGTAGATATTTAAGAGCAGCATGATCGGTATACACAATCACTTTTGATCCTACTAAGTATGATCTGAACTTGTCAATGGCGTAAACCACTGCAAGTAATTCTTTTTCTGTGGTTGTGTAATTTTTCTGAGCATCATTTAAAACGTGACTAGCATAATAAATGACATGCAGAAGCTTGTCATGCCTCTGTCCCAATACTGCACCAATGGTGTGATCACTGGCATCACACATTAGCTCAAATGGTAACGTCCAGTCTGGTGCAGAAATGACTGGTGCTGTGACCAGCTTAGCTTTCAGCGTTTCAAACGCCTGCAGGCAGTTTGTGTCAAACACAAATGGCGTGTCAGCAGCTAGCAGATTGCTCAGAGGTTTTGCGATTTTTGAAAAATCCTTTATAAACCTCCTATAGAATCCTGCATGCCCCAGAAAGCTTCTGATTGCCTTAATATTGGCAGGTGGTGGTAATTTTTCAATTACCTCTATTTTATCTTGATCTACCTCTATTCCCTTGTTTGAGATTTTATGCCCAAGGACAATCCCCTCAGTCACCATGAAGTGACATTTTTCCCAGTTTAAAACTAGGTTGGTCTCTTGGCATCTTTTCAGAACAAGTTTCAGGTGATTAAGACAGGAGCTGAATGAGTCTCCATATACTAAGAAGTCATCCATGAAGACTTCCAGAAATTTTTCCACCATATCAGAGAAAATAGAGAGCATGCATCTCTGGAAGGTTGCAGGCGCATTACATAGCCCAAATGGCATCCTTCTATAAGCAAACACTCCAGATGGACATGTGAATGCTGTTTTCTCTTGATCCTGGGGATCTACTGCAATCTGGTTATAGCCTAAGTAGCCATCCAAAAAGCAGTAACAATCATGACCTGCTAGTCTTTCTAGCATCTGGTCTATTAATGGTAAAGGAAAATGATCCTTTCTAGTGGCTGTATTGAGCCTTCTGTAGTCAATACACATGCGCCACCCTGTAACTGTTCTTGTAGGAACCAGTTCATTTTTTTCATTATGAATCACTGTCATGCCTCCCTTTTTTGGGACGACTTGGACAGGGCTCACCCAGGGGCTATCAAAAATAGGATAAATAATCCCAACCTCTAGTAATTTGGTTACCTCTTTCTGTACCACTTCTTTCATGGCTGGATTTAGCCGCCTCTGTGGTTAAACCACTGGTTTGGCATTATCCTCCAATAAGATTTTGTGCATGCATCTAGCTGGGCTTATGCCCTTAAGGTCACCTATGGACCACCCAAGAGCTGTCTTGTGTGTCCTTAGCACTTGAATAAGTGTCTCCTCTTCCTGTGAATTTAAAGCATAGCTTATGATCACTGGAAAAGTGTCACCTTCTCCCAGAAACGCATATTTCAAGGATGGTGGTAATGGCTTGAGCTCGGGTTTAGGAGGTTTTTCCTCTTCCAAAAGAAATTTCAGAGGCTCTTTCATGTCCTCTGAATCCTCTAAATCAGGCTGAACATCTTTAAGGATGTTTTCCAACTCTGATTCAAGAATCTCAGCCATGTTGATCTCTTCTACCAAAGAGTCAATAAGATCAACTTTCATGTAGTCTTTTGATGTGTCTGGATGCTGCATGGCTTTGACAGCGTTCAACTTGAATTCATCATCATTGACTCTCAGGGTTATTTCCCCCTGTTGGACGTCAATGAGGGATCGTCCAGTTGCTAGGAAGGGTCTTCCTAGAATGAGAGTAGCACTCTTGTGCTCCTCCATTTCCAGCACAACAAAGTCAGTGGGAAAGGCGAATGGCCCAGCTCTGACAATCATGTCTTCAATCACGCCTGATGGGTATTTAGTGGAACCATCAGCAAGTTGGAGACATATCCGGGTTGGTTTAACTTCTTCAGTTAAGCCAAGCTTTCTGATAGTGGATGCAGGTATTAGGTTGATGCTTGCCCTAAGATCGCATAAAGCTGTCTTGGTGCAATTACCTTCTAATAAGCATGGTATCAGAAAACTCCCAGGGTCTTTAAGCTTTTCAGGAAAGCTCTTCAGAATGACTGCACTGCATTCTTCAGTGAGGAGAACTCTTTCTATTTCTCTCCAATACTTTTTATGACTCAAGATCTCTTTCATGAACTTGGCATAAGAAGGTATTTGCTCAAGTGCTTCTGCAAATGGAATCTTTATTTCAAGAGTCCTGAGATAATCTGCAAAGCGAGCAAATTGCTTATCCTGCTCCTCTTTCCGGAGTTTTTGAGGATAAGGTATCTTGGCTTTATATTCTTCAACCTTAGTTGTTGTAGATTTACTGCCTACAGAAGTGGTTGAAGAAGCCCTTTTAGAAGGGTTGTTATCAGCATTTGTGTGTGTCTGATCCCTCACTGGCAATTGAGTGCCAGAGTTAGAAACTGGAGTGACGTTAGATGCCAACTCCTTGTCTGTTCCTGGCGTCTGAACGCCAGAATTGTGCCCATTTTGGGCGTTCAGTGCCAGATCCTGCCCATTTTGGGCGTTCAACGCCAGATCCTTGCCCATTTCTGGCGTTGAACGCCAGTTTGGGCCATGGTCTGGGCGTTCAGCGCCAGCCTTCCACCAATTTTCTGGCGTTTTAGCGCCAGAATTATTTTTCCCTGGGCTCTTACTGTCCTCAGGTGAATCTTGGGTGGTTTGCTCATTTCTTGGCTTTTTGCTGCCTTGAGGTGGGTTATTTAATGTTTTCCCACTTCTTAATTGAACTGCTTAGCATTCTTCTGTTATTTGTCTTGATAGCTGTTGCTTTGTTTGCCTAAACTGTTCTTCCATATGTATATTTGCCATTCTTATCTCTTGCAGCCTATCTTTAAATTCGGCTAGCTGCGTTGTTAGAAAGTCCAACTGCTGATTGAATTCAGCAGCTTGTTTTACAGGACTGAGTTCAACAGTTGCTGTCTTAACCTCTTCTTTCATGGAAGGGTCACTGCTTAGGTACAGATGCTGATTCTTGGCAACTGTATCAATGAGCTCTTGAGCCTCTTCAATTGTCTTTCTCATGTGGATAGATCCACCAGCTGAGTAATCAAGAGACATCTGAGCTCCTTCTGCAAGCCCATAATAGAAGATGTCTAACTGAACCCACTCTGAAAACATTTCAGAGGGGCATTTTCGTAGCATCTCTCTGTATCTCTCCCAAGCATCATAAAAAGATTCATTATCTCCTTGTTTAAAGCCTTGGATGTCCAGCCTTAGCTGTGTCATCCGTTTTGGGGGAAAGTATTGATTTAGGAATTTTTCTATCAGCTGTTTCCATGTCCTTATGCTGGCCTTAGGTTGGTTATTCAACCACCTCTTAGCTTCATCTTTTACAGCAAATGGAAACAGTAATAGTCTGTAGACATCCTGATCTATTTCTTTATCATGTACTGTGTCAGCAATCTGTAGAAACTGTGCCAGAAACTCTGTAGGTTCTTCCTGTGGAAGACCGGAATACTGGCAACTTTGCTGCACCATGATAATGAGCTGAGGATTCAACTCAAAGCTACTGACTCCAATGGAGGGTATGCAGATACTACTCCCATATGAAGCAGTAGAGGGGTTAGAATATGACCCCAGAGTCCTCCTGGACTGTTCATTTCCGCTTAGGTCCATGATGGAGAAAGGGAGATGATATAAAAATTATTTTTATTTATTTATTTATTTATTTATTTTGAAATCAAAATAAATCAAAATAAAATAAATAAAAATGAGTGAAAGATTTTCGAAAAAATGAGAAGAGAGAAAGCGGTTAGGAGATTTTGAAAAGGATATGATGATTTTTGAGAAAGGTTTTAAATTTTGAAATAAAAAACTAAATTTTAGAAATAGATTTTGAAAAAGATGCTTTAAAATAGAGAGAAAAGATATTTTTGAATTTTAAGAAGAGAGATAAAAACAATAAGATAGCACAAGATTTAAAATTTTTAGATCTAATGCTCCTTGTTTTCGAAAATTTTTGGAGGAAAAACACCAAGGAACACCCAACTTAAAAATTTTAAGATCAAGACACAAGAAAAACTCACGAACACTTTAAAGACTCACAAGAACACAAGAACATGAAGGAAGAACACCAAACTTAAAATTTTTAGAAAACCAAACTAAAATTTTTGAAAAACACAGAAAAACCAACAAGAAAACACCAAACTTAAAGTTTGGCACATGATTTAATAGGGAAATTATTTTTGAAAAATATTTTAAAAAGAAAATAAGGATTCTAAAATTTTAACACGACAATAATAAGAGACTCTAAACAAAAAAAAGAAATTTTTCCTAATCTAAGCAACAAAATAAATCGTTAGCTATCCAAACACGAACAATCCCCGGCAACGGTGCCAAAAACTTGGTGCACGAATTGTGAATCACACTTTTCACAACTCGTACCACTAACCAGCAAGTGCACTGGGTCGTCCAAGTAATACCTTACGTGAGTAAGGGTCGAATCCCACGGAGATTGTTGGTTTGAAGCAATCTATGGTTATCTTGCAATTCTTAGTCAGGAAGTCAATTATATTTATCAGTTGAATTGCGAATGAACAAGAGAGCATGGGTTAAAGGTTACTTGTTATGTAGTAATGGAGAATATGTTGGAGTTTTGGAGATGCCTTGTCTTCTGAATCTCTGCTTTCCTCTGTCCTCTGATTCACGCACGCACGTCCTTCTATGGCAAGCTGTGTGTTGGGGCATCACCGTTGTCAATGGTTACATCCCCTCCTCTTGTGAAAATGGTCCAAATGCTCTGTCACAGCACGGATAATCATCTGAGGTTCCCGATCATGCTGGAATAGGATTCACCCTCCTTTTGCGTCTGTCACTACGCCCAGCACTCGCGAGTTTGAAGCTCGTCACAGTCATTCAATCCCTGAATCCTACTCGGAATACCACAGACAAGGTTTAGACTTTCTGGATTCTCATGAATGCCGCCATCAATCTAGCTTATACCACGGAGATTCTGATTAAGGAATCTAAGAGATATTCATTCAATCTGATGTAGAACGGAGGTGGTTGTCAGGCACGCGTTCGTGGGGGAATGATGATGATTGTCACGTTCATCACATTCATGTTGAAGTGCGAATGAATATCTTAGATAGGAACACGCATATTTGAATAGAAAACAGGAATACTTGCATTAATTCATCGAGACACAGCAGAGCTCCTCACCCCCAACGATGGAGTTTAGAGACTCATACCATCAAAGAGTACAAAGTTTAGATCTAAAATGTCATGAGATATGAAATAAGTCTCTAAAAGTTGTTTAAATACTAAACTAGTAGCCTAGGTTTACAAAAAATGAGTAAACTATGACAGATGGTGCAGAGATCCACTTCTGGGGTCCACTTGGTGTGTGCTGGGGCTGAGACTTAAGCAATTCACGTGCATAAGGCCATTTTGGGCGTTCAACGCCAGGTTTGGATCCATTTCTGGCGTTGAACTCCAACTTTTAATCCTTTTCTGGCGCTGGACGCCAGAACTAGGCAGAGAACTGGCGTTGAACGCCAGTTTACGTCATCTATCCTTGACCAAAGTATGGACTATTATATATTGCTGGAAAGCCCTGGATGTCTACTTTCCAACGCAATTGGAAGCACGCCATTTCGAGTTCGGTAGCTCCAGAAAATCCACTTTGAGTGCAGGGAGGTCAGAATCCAACAGCATCAGCAGTCATTTTTCAGCCTGAATCAGATTTTTGCTCAGCTCCCTCAATTTCAGCCAGAAAAATACCTGAAATTACAAAAAAACACACAACTCATAGTAAAGTCCAGAAATATGAATTTTTCCTAAAAACTAATGAAAATAAACTAAAAACTAACTAAAACATACTAAAAACTATATGAAATTAACCCCAAAAAGCGTATAAAATATCTGCTCGTCAGACAACTAACGGTTCATCTTGTTGCTTAGATTAGGTACTTTTCTTTTTATTTTTCAGAATTTTTAAGAATGAATTCTAGAGTTTCAAGGTGATGTTCTTATCATCACAAAAGTTGATTGATTCTCATCAATTTAGCTGCTGAATGTAATGTCCTGCTGAAGCTTGGCCAACCATGTCTAATCTTTTTAGACTGAAGCTTTAGACTAACATTGCATGATTCCTGTAATTCTTATTAAAAGTTTTGAATCCCTTTATTTTCTTTTCCATATAAGTTTCGAAAATCACAAAAAAAATTTATAAAATCATAAAAATCAAAAATATTTTATGTTTCTTGTTTGAGTATAGTGTCAATTTTTAAGTTTGGTGTCAGTTGCATTCTTCTTGCATTTTTCGAAAATATGCAATATTTTCTTCATTAATCTTCAAGTTGTTCTTGATGATTTCATTGCTATGATCTTTAAATTCCCTTATTTTGTGTGTTTAGTTGTTTCTCATATGCATTCTCAATTTGTTAGTGTCTCTTATATGAAAATTTTTAAGTTTGGTGTCCTGCATGCATTGTTTGTTTGATTTGAGTTTCCTAAGACTAATTGTATTTTGATTGTTTCTCATCATTGAAAAATTCATAAAAATCTCAAAACTATGTCTTTTCAAGTCAATAATATAGAGAGTTGAAGATTCAGAACATTCAGCAGAGGAATCAAACAGAAAAAGCTGGGCGTTCAAAACGCCCAGTGAAGAAGGAAAACTGGCGTTTAAACGCCAGCCAGGGTTTCTGGCTGGGCGTTTAACGCCCAAAAAGGTAGCATTTTGGGCGTTAAACGCCAGAATGAATGCCATTCTGGGCGTTTAACGCCAGAAGGACACTAGAGGGAAGATTTTGTTTTTAATTCAAATCTTTTTCAAATTTTCATAATTTTTCAAAATCAAATCTTTTTCAAATCATATCCTTTCAATCATATCTCTTCAAAATCAATTTCTTTCCATTTTTTTATTATTTTCGAAAATCCTTGTTATAATTAATGATTTACTTCAAAATTTTCTAGTTGTTACTTGCCTATTAAGAAAGGATCAAAAGTTTTAATTCTAGAATCATATCTTCTAATTTCTTGTTAGTCAAGTAAATCAACTTTAATTTTAAAACTTTCTCTTTTTAGTTTGATTTTCAATCATATCTTCTCAATCATATCTTTTCAATCACATCTTTTTCAAAATTAACTCTCAATCATATCTTTTTTATTTCTAATTTCAAAATCTTTTTCAAAAATCACTTAATTTCTTTCCCAATCTTAATTTTCGAAAATCTCAAATCAAATTTTTAAATTTCTTTTTATTATTTCAAAATCTTCTTAATTTATTTTCGAAAATTCTCCCCCTTTTCTCACGTCCTTCTATTTAAGGGACTAACACTCCTCCTCAAGGTGCAATTCGAACTCTATCCCTCTTGTTAAGTTCGAATTCTCTTCTATCTACCTCCTCCTTCTATTCTTCTTTTCCTCTGACACCTCAAGGAATCTGTATACTGTGACATAGAGGATTCCCTACTTTCTTGTTCTCTTCTCTTTCATATGAGCAGGAACAAAGATAAAGCATACTTGTTCAAGCTGATCCTGAACCTAAAAGACCTTGAAGAGAAAGCTAAGAGAAGCTAAAGCACAATTCTCTCTAGAGGGCTAACAGAGCTTTCAAAGAAGAAGAAACCATGGCAGCCGAAAACAACAATGCCAACAATGCAAGGAAGGTGCTTGGTGACTTTACTGCACCTACTCCCGACTTCTATGGGAGAAGCATCTCAATCCCTGCCATTGGAGCAAACAACTTTGAGCTTAAGCCTCAATTAGTTTCTCTAATGCAAGAGAATTACAAGTTTCATGGACTTCCATTGGAAGATCCTCATCAGTTCTTAGCTGAATTCTTGCAAATCTGTTACACTGTCAAGACAATGGGTTGACCCTGAAGTCTACAGACTTATGCTTTTTTCTTTTGCTGTAAGAGACAGAGCTAGGACATGGTTGGATTCACAACCTAAAGAAAGCCTGAACTCTTGGGAAAAGCTAGTCAATGCCTTCTTGGCAAAGTTCTTTCCACCTCAAAAATTGAGCAAGCTTAGAGTGAAAGTCCAAACCTTCAGACAAAAGGAAGGTGAATCCCTCTATGAAGCTTGGGAAAGATACAAGTAATTGATCAGAAGGTGCCCTTCTGACATGCTTTCAGAATGGAGCATCATAGGTATTTTCTATGATGGTCTGTCTGAACTATCCAAGATGTCATTGGATAGCTCTGCTGGAGGATCTCTTCATCTAAAGAAGACGCCTACAGAAGCTCAGGAACTCATTGAAATGGTTGCAAATAACCAATTCATGTACACTTCTGAAAGGAATCCTGTGAATAATGGGACAACTCAGAAGAAGAGAGTTCTTGAGATTGATACTCTGAATGCCATACTGGCTCAGAATAAAATATTGACCCAACAAGTCAATATGATTTCTCAGAGTCTGTCTGGAATGCAAGCAGCAACAGGCAGTACTAAGGAAGCTTCCTCTGAAGAAGAAGCTTATGATCCTGAGAACCCAGCAATGGAAGAGGTGAATTACATGGGAGAACCCTATTGAAACACCTATAATCCTTCATGGAGAAATCATCCAAATCTCTCATGGAAGGATCAACAGAGACCTCAACAAGGTTTCAACAACAATAATGGTGGAAGAAACAGGTTTAGCAATAGCAAGCCTTTTCCATCATCTTCTCAGCAACAAATAGAGAATTCTAAGCAGAGCCACTCTGACTTAGCAACCATTGTCTCTGGTCTAATCAAAACTACTCAAAGTTTCATGACTGAAACAAGGTCCTCCATTAGAAATTTGGAGGCACAAATGGGCCAGCTGAGCAAGAAAATTACTGAACTCCCTCCTAGTACTCTCCCAAGAAATACAGAAGAGAATCCAAAGAGATAGTGCAAGGCCATAAACATGTCCCACATGGCCGAACCTGGAGAGGAGGAAGAGGCAGTGATTTCCACTGAGGAAGACCTCAATGGACGTCCACTAGCCTCCAAGGAGTTCCCTAATGAGGAACCATGGGAATCTGAGGCTCACACTGAGACCATAGAGATTCCATTGAATTTACTTCTGCCATTCATGAGCTCTGAGGAGTATTCTTCCTTTGAAGAGGATGAAGATGTTACTGAAGAGCAAGTTGCTAAGTACCTTGGAGCAATAGTTACCACTGAAGAGACAAGACCCTGGAAAATTCTCAATCCCTTGTACCATAGGCACCATGACCTTTGAGAAGGCTCTGTGTGACCTGGGGTCATGATGACATGTCAACATGTCATGTTTTTCTATGCTTTTTCATACAAGAAATTGATGATTTGTGCTTAAATATTGAATGCTTTTGTGCTTAAATGTTATATTTCTTTGATCTTTTGATTTGAAAAATTTTGTAGGAAATAAGAAGAAAAAGAAGCAAAAAGCACAAAATAAGCTAAAAAGAAGAAAAAAAGAGTTTTGGGGCACACTTTGAAGTTGGAGCACACTTTGGAGCCTTAGGCCACACTTTTAAAAGCGTGGCCCATGACCAAATAAAGGAGATTTGCAATCAGCACTCACAAAGCTCAGTTCACTAAGTGAACTTAGCTTTATCGTGAAAAACTTAGCTTGGAAGCAAGAATTTTCGCTAAGTTAAAACTTGGGCGTTTACAACATGACCATGCCTCCTTCAAAGGGCTATAACTTGAGCTACAGACGTCCAATTGATGTGCTTCTAGTTGTGTTGGAAAGCTGACATTCAGAGCTTTCCAACGATATATAATAGTCTATATTTGGAATGAAATTAAGGCATAAGTGAAAGGCATCTTTAAGGACCAAAAACATGCAAAAATAAACCAAAGTGGCTTCACCAAGGCTCGAAGGGGGAGACACAAGGAAAGCAAGGAGGAGCGCTACACTTCTTGCAAGGAAAATAAGCAAAATGGCTCAGCAAGGATTCGAACTTGAGGCATTCCACTCAAGGCAAGGCGCCACCTTCCATTAATTCACAAAAAAATTTACTCCACAATGCTTCCACCAAGGTTCGAAGTTGGGGCTCATCAAAAAGCAAGGAGCGCTCAGTTCACTTAATCAACCGAGCTTTATCGGGCCTGCACCAAGGAAGGCTTGTTGCGCAACAAATTGCAAGGCCAAAAGCAAGGATTGAGTGCTCAGTTAACTTTCACAACTGAGCCTTTCCTGGGAGGTGCACCATGGCACAATTTCAATTAAAAAGCCATTTTGGATCCACTCTTCTTCAAATCCAAAGCAAGCAAAGCCCACATCATCACTCAAAGGCACAAGAACAAGCTAGAATTGGGATTTTCATTTAATTTTTTTTCATTTCAATTTTATTTTATTTTGTAAAAAGCCTATATAAAGGCATCACTCTCATTTTCAAAAGGGGAAGCTCCATTAGAGAACATAGGGGGGTTGGTTCCACTAGGGAGCATTAGCATTAGAGAGCTCTCTCTCTTTAGTTTTCTTTTCTTTGTTTTTTGAATCTTGGGTGGAGAATTGAAGGAGTTATGTTTCATTCTCCCTCTGAGATTTCCCTTTGTTTGCCTTGCTGCATAATTTCAGTGAATTACAATTTGAATCAAAGTTCTCTTACTGCTTTCATCTTCATTTCTTCTTCAATCTGTCTGCTGTTAAATCAAGGAAGGGCTTGAGATCTAGACTTGTTTTCTAGTCTCTTTGATTCCCTGAGATCTTCAATTTTATTTTGCAATTGAGCTGAGCTCTTGGCTACTCTTCTGTTTTTGTTATTTCATTGAAATTGTTGATTCCTCTTAAGGATTTAAGAATTGATCTAAGTTTTCTTGCTGCTTTTAATTCTCTTGCACCTCTACATTTCTGTTTTGATATTGAATTGATCTGTTTCTGAATTTTAGCATCTGAGCGTTCTTTAATTCACTGCACTTCACAATTTCAATTTTGTTTTAATTCTCAGCACCCAACTTAATTTACTTTCAATCCATTTAATCCTTCTGCTACTTTAACTTTACTGCAATTTCCTTTCCTGCATTTTGCAATTTCACATTTCCGTTCACATTTAGCTTGGTTTAATTTCCTGCACATTTACACTTTTCTGCAATTTAAATTTCCAGTTGCTTGATCTATTGCTTTCTTTAATTTCCAGCACCCACTCCCCTTTACATTTAATGCAATTTACATTTCTTGCAATTTAAGTTTTAGCTATTTTACTTTCTTGTTCTTTAAGTTACTTGCAATTTTAATTTCTGCATCTTTTAAATTCCTTGCAATTTACTTTCTGTTGGCTACATTTCACACAATTCACTCAATGTTAGCTTGACTAAACTAATCACCCACTAAAGTTGCTTGATCCATCAATCCCTGTGGGATTGACCTCACTCTAAGTGAGTTTTACTACTTGATACGACCCGGTACACTTGCCGGTGAGTTTTGGGTGCTTGGAATTCGTTTTTTTTTTCAAATTTCCCATCAAGTTTTTGCAAAAACTTTATGTGTGGAAAACGATCCAACACAAAACTCACTGGCAAGTGTACCGGGTCGCATCAAGTAATAATAACTCACATGAGTGAGGCCGATCCCACAGGGATTGAAGGATTGAGCAATTTTAGTTTAGTGGTTGATTTAGTCAAGCGAATCAAGTATTGGTTGAGTGATTTGTGATTGCAGAACTTAAATTGCTTGAAATGTAAAGGGAGAGGGAGGAATTGCAGTAAATTAAAGAGCAGGAAAATAAAGGAGCTGAATCTTAAAGTGCAAGTAAATTAAATTACAGAAACTTAGATTGCAAGTAATGTAAATGGCTGAAGCTTAAAGTGCAAGAAACGTAAAATGCATTAAAAGTAAATTGCAGAAATTAAACAAGAACAAGTAAATTGCATTAAACAATAAAAGAGAAAATTAAATTGCAGTGAAGTAGATCTTAAACAGAAGAGTAAAATGCTTTGAGAATTTAAAAAAACAGAGAAAGCAATGCTTAATTTGCAGCAAAGTAAAAGAGGTTGAAGATCTCAGGGTAAAAGAGACTAGATAACAAGTCTAGATCTCAAATCCTTCCTTGATCCAACAAGAATAATTGCAAAAGAAACTGAAAAGTAAATTGCAGAAAGAGTAGAAGATGAAGCAGTAAATGGAAATTGGAATTCAATTATGCAGAAAAATTTAACAAGATCTCAAGGTGAGATTGAAATAGAAGTTTTTCAATTCTCCACCCAAGAGCTAAAGCAGGAAAATAAAAGAGTGCTCAAGCAAGAACCAAGAAGAAGAGAGATCAATTTTCCTTCCAAGTTCTCAGAAATCAAAATTCAAAAGTAAAAAGCTCCAAAAATGAAAATGAAAGCTAAAAGGAAAAATTCAAAGTAAAATCTAGAGGTGTCAAAAGGTCCTATTTACATCAAACTAACTCCTATTTATGCACTTTCTATTCTTGGACTTTGGAATTTGGATGGGCTTTTGATTTGGTGAAGAAATGAATTAAGTTGGATTTTTAATTCAATTTTTAGCCCAAATGCACCTCCCAGGGGTAAGCTCAGTTGGAAAAACCAACTGAGCACTCCATTGTTGCAGCCCGTGTCATTTGGTGCATGCGTCCCAGCCTTGGTCATTGCGTGACACTAGAGCTCAGTTGGAATTTTGAACTGAGCTCTATGTGTGTCAAAGTTGTGCGCTCCATGGCATCATGGCCGTGTCAAGTGCGCGCTCAAAGCCCCCCTTGGTGTGCAAAATTGTTACTTTGGCCGTGTCAAATTGTTGTGCGCATGGCATCCTTGGTGCGCTGGTCCGTGTCATGGTGTGGGGAGGATGGGATGTAGTGATGCTCAGTTGGAAAAACCAACTGAGCATTCCATGTAGCGCCTTGTTCTTGTCCTTAATATCCCATGTTCGAATCCTGGTGGAGGAAGTGGAGGCTAATTTACTTTGGAAGAGTTGGACGCTCCTCCCTTGCTTCTCATGGAGCTCCCTTGTTCGAACCTTGGGCCAAGCATTTAAGCTATTTCCTCTTGATTTTCCTTGCAAGCTTGGTGGCACTCCTTCCTTATGTTTCAAGGAATTCCCAAGTTTGAATCCTAGAGGAAGCATTCTAGCTATTTCTTCTTGAATTCCCTTGCAAGGAGTAGCGTGTGGTTCCAAGTTCGAACCATGGAGGAGGCCTTTTGGCTATTTTCTTCTCATTTTGATTGCAAGGAGCGTTCCTTGCTTCCTTTAGCTCATGAGTTCGAAACTTGGTGGCTTCACTCCTTGGAAGTTCATCTTGAATTAATTTGGAGAGGTCCCCGATAAAGTTAACTTAGTTAACTGAGCTTTGTACCATTTCCTTGCTTTCTTTAGTGCTCAGTTAACTATTTGAACTTATTTGTACCTTGCCTTCTCCTTTCATTCCTTGTGAAGCTCAGTTTATTTTTCCAACTTAGCCTTCCTTCTTCCTCAATGTTGGCACACTTTTTGCTTCCCTTGGGCACGCTTTTTGCTTCTTTTGGAACGTCCCTTAGGCCACGCTTTTCTTCTTTTCTTCTTTCTTCACCTACAAGTAATCAAAACAACCAATCAAAGTATTACTAAATTCACAAGGTTTATAAATCACTAAAATTCAATTAAATTTGGCTTTATCCTCATGATTTAGCATCAAATAAATGGTGGTTGTTTGATTCAAAGAAGTCATGCATTTTCATTCCAAATTACTTACTTAGAATGCAAGAAAGTGCATAAAATCTAATAAAAACAAAGAAAAAGGCTAGTGAAACTCGGCTAAGATGATTTGTCATCACAACACCAAACTTAAAACTTGCTTGTCCCCAAGCAAGCACTTAAACATAAGAGAAGATAGAATGAAATAGATAGGTATGCATGTCCTTATTAGGCAAATAGTTGAATTTTGTTTATGGGGTTTTATGCAGATAAAAAAAAAATAGCTCATTTATTACTTGCTGTCAAAACAAACAATGTTTCCGTAAGGGTTCACCAAGGTTGCTGCTATGATTCCTTACCTTTTTGCTTAATTCCCTTGTTAGCTTTTTCTTCTTTCTTTTGCATTTCAGAGCTTATTATTTATTAAGGGCTTGATGTCAAATGTTGCAGTGGCCTTTGGCTTATTTTCACTCAACATTTTTTTTACCATAGACACATGGCTCACTTCTTTCTTCCTAGGATCATTGATACCCAGCATCTCTTTGGATTACTAAATGTTTTGTAGCTAGGTTGCTCTTTATTGTGGACTTTCAGTTGGCAATCCCAAATCAGTTGATCTAAGTTGCCAAGTTTTAAAATACTCCTTAGAACCTACTTGTCCAAGCATATCCTAGTACATAAACACCACAGGCATATGTCCTAGGGTCCAAGCTATTGGTGTCTAGCCTTATTGTTTGTTTCTTTGCCAATTTTTGGCTTTTCTTCTTTATTTTCAAGGGGGCTTTCATTAATTGAAGGATCATAGCAGCAAACTAGCTTAAGCTTCAAGAAACAAGTCATTCTGCAACATTTATTCCATGAGCTGATAGTTGAATCAAACACACACCACCACTAACTTTCATTCTAACTTTTGCAACATTGAACAATTACTTTTCTAAATCAAACATCTTTCTTTTACTTAAATAGCAAGGGAGACAAGACAAAGTGTTCAAGCTGATGAGTGATGACAATTATTATGCAGATAACTTTCAAGCAAAAATTATGCAGATAGCTTTCTTCAACATGTACTTTCACTTGCAACTAAATAATTATTCCAGCCAGACTTAAAGGATTCTCTGAATTAAATCATTACATATCAACAAGGATCAAGAATAGATACAACCTGTTGAGTTGCAGTTTTCCATTCTTACTTCCATTTGCTCCTTTTGAGTTGTAATTCAGGTGTTCTTTTAATTTGTTGGCTATTTTTCTATCTGCTCCTCAAATGTTGCTTGCTGTTCAACCCTTTTAGGTGTTGGTAAATCTGCAAAGCTTGTGTGTGGGCTCTCGAACTTACTTTGGTGTGTGAACACCAAACTTAGTTCCTTGCCAATATTTCTCATGCAACAAATTATATGTGAACTCTTTTTCTTTTTCAAAAGAAATAAACTAATGATTTGGAAACAACAAAATAGTTAACTAGTTTATCTAAATGCTCAAAGCTAGCATTATGCAGGGGTGAGAATATGTTTTATAATGGGATTTTGGTGGAACACCTAACTTAGAATCCTTCATTCTCCCTTATATTGTTTTGGTGTGCAACACCAAACTTAGCTTTTTGCAATATAGATAAGGCTAATTAACCTCTTTATTGAAATAGCTATGAAAAGAAACTACCTCAAGTTGGGTTGCCTCCCAACAAGCGCTCTTTTATTGTCACTAGCTTGACATTCTCTGTGTTTGTTCAGTTCAGAAACTGAACTTCCTTTTCCTTGTCCCATTGTCCTCCTAAATAAGGATTTGCTCTATGCCCATTTGCTGTGAAGTGGCTCTGTGTGGCTTCATCTAGCAGCTCAAGACTTCCATAAGTAATGACTTTTGTTACTAGATACGGACCTGTCCATTTGGACTTGAGCTTGCCAGGGAAGATCTTGAGCCTTGAGTTATACAGGAGCACTTGCTGTCCAGGCTTGAACTCTTTCTTTGAGATCTTCTTGTCATGCCACCTCTTAGCTCTCTCCTTGTATATCTTAGCATTCTCATAAGCTTCTAGTCTAAACTCATCCAACTCATTTAGTTGTAGCAGCCTCTTTTCTCCTGTTGCTTGAGAATCAAGGTTGAGGAGTTTAGTGGCCCAAAAAGCTTTATGTTCAAGCTCCACAGGGAGGTGACAAGATTTTTCATATAATAGCTGAAATGGGGACTTTCCAATGGGAGTTTTGAAAGTTGTCCTGTATGCCCAGAGTGCATCTTCTAACTTCCTGGCCCAATCTTTCCTTGTGCTTCCCACTGTTTTTTCTAAAATTCTCTTCAACTCTCTGTTTGCTAATTCAGCCTGGCCATTAGCCTGAGGATGGTATGGTGTGGCTACTTTATGGATTACTCCATATTTGTGGAGGAGTTTCTCCATTTGTTTGTTGCAGAAGTGACCACCACCATCACTGACAAGACCCTTGGGCACTCCATATCTAGTGAAGATATGCTTCTTAAGGAATTGAAGGACAATTTGTGCATCACAAGTGGTTGTGGCTATGGCTTCCACCCATTTTGAGACATACTCTACTGCTACCAAGATGTATCTGAAAGGTCAAATAGCTCAACTTCCAAGATGAAATTCTGAGGCATCTTATCCCTTTTTGTCAATCCTCCAGCTCTTTGGCATTCATTGCATTGGTGAACAAACTCTTTGGCATCCTTGAAGATAGTTGGCCAATAGAAACCGCTTTGTAATACCTTTGCAGCTGTTCTCTCTGGTCCAAAGTGTCCACCGTATGCTGAACCATGACAATGCCACAATATGTCCCTCATTTCATTTTCATGGATACACCTCCTAATCATTCCATCAGAGCACCTCTTGAATAAAAAGGGTTCATCCCACAAGAACTTCCTTGCTTCATTGAGCAGCTTCTTCACTTGTTGCTTAGAACATTCTTGAGGTATCTTCCTTCCCACTTTGTAATTTGCTATGTCAGCAAACCAGGGTGTTTGTTGAACTTGGAACAGGTGCTCATCTGGGAAGTTCTCATTTACTTGTTGTGGTCTATCTTGACAGGCTTCTTGTGGTACTCTTGATAAATGATCCGCCACTTGATTTTCACTTCCCTTCCTATCTCTTACTTCAATATCAAACTCTTGAAGTAGCAACACCCACCTAATAAGCCTTGGCTTTGAATCCTGTTTAGACATTAAATACTTGAGAGCAGCATGGTCAGTGTACACTATAACTTTGGAGCCAATCAAGTATTGTCTAAACTTATCAAATGCATAAATAATCGCCAAAAGTTCTTTCTCAGTGGTTGTATAATTTTTCTGTGTTTCATTTAACACTTTGCTGGCATAATATATGACATGGTGCAACTTGTCTTTCTTTTGTCCCAGCACAGCACCAATAGCAAGGTCACTTGCATCACACATAAGTTCAAAAGGTAAGTTCCAATCAGGGGGTGTGATGATTGGTGCTGTGATGAGTTTTCTCTTTAAGGTTTCAAAGGCATGCTTACAGTTGTCATCAAAGATGAAAGGGTTGTCAATCACTAGCAAATTGCTCAATGGCTTTGCTATTTTTGAGAAATCTTTGATGAACCTTCTGTAGAAACCAGCATGCCCAAGAAAACTCCTTACTGCTTTCACATTAACGGGTATAGGAAGTTTTTCAATAATTTCTATTTTAGCTTTATCAACTTCTATACCTCTGCATGACACCTTATGCCCAAGAACTATCCCTTCAGGAACCATGAAATGGCATTTTTCCCAGTTTAAGATCAAGTTAGTTTCTTGGCATCTTTTCAAAACAAGAGTTAAATGATGCAAACAGGTGTTAAATGAATTTCCAAAGACAGAAAAATCATCCACGAAGACTTCTAAAAATTTTTCAACCATATCCGAGAAAATGGAAAGCATACACCTCTGAAATGTGGCTAGGGCGTTGCACAGCCCAAAGGGCATCCTCCTGTATGCAAAAACTCCAAATGGACATGTGAAGGCAGTTTTCTCTTGATCTTTAGGGTCCACCACGATTTGATTGTAACCAGAATACCCATCTAAGAAACAATAATAGGCATGGCCAGCTAATCTTTCCAGCATCTGATCAATGAATGGGAGAGGAAAATGGTCTTTCCTTGTGGCATCATTCAATCTTCTATAGTCTATGCACATCCTCCACCCAGTCACTGTCCTAGTAGGGATCAACTCATTCTTCTCATTGGTGATGACCGTCATTCCTCCCTTTTTTGGTACAACTTGAACCGGGCTCACCCATGAGATGTCAGAGATTGAGAAAATTATTCCAGCATTCCACAACTTCATGACTTCCTTTTGAACTACCTCCTTCATGGCTGGGTTGAGCCTTCTTTGGGGTTGGACCACAGGCTTTAATTCTTCTTCCAGCAAAATTTTATGCATACAGATGGCTGGGCTAATACTTTTGATATCGTCAATTGTCCACCCCAAGGCTGCTTTGTGATCTTTCAACACTTCAATCAGCTTTGTTTCTTCTTCCATATTCAAGGGGAGTTAATGATCACTGGTAGGGTCTCTTCTTCTCCCATGAATACATATTTGAGGTGAGGGGGAAGAGGTTTCAATTCCTGTTTTGGCTTCTCTTTCTCCTTGTCTTCACTAGAGATTTCTACCACCTCTTCTTCCTGTTGCTCATGACAAGTGGCTTCTAACATTTCCTCCACTAGACTTTCTATCATGTCCACCTTCATGTAATTTTCTTGTTCAGGAGGGTGTTGCATTGATTTGAAGACATTGATGACCATTTGCTCATTATGTACTCTAAAAATCATTTCTCCCTTCTCTACATCAATAATGGCTCTTGCTGTGGCTAAAAATGGCCTTCCCAAGATGATTGAGTTGTTTCCTTCTTCCTCTGTATCCAGAATTACGAAGTCTGTTGGGAAGATAAACTCCCCAACCTTCACTAACAGGTTTTCCACAATGCCATTGGGTGTCTTGATTGATCTGTCAGCCATCACCAAAGACATCCTGGTAGGTTTGAGTTCCTCTATGGCAAGCTTCCTCATCATTGATAATGGCATCAGATTGATGCTAGCACCAAGGTCACAAAGAGCTTTGTCTAGGGTCATTTTGCCTATGGTGCATGAAACTACAAAGCTCCATGGATCTTTAAGCTTTGGTGGGATAACTCCTTGAATCACAGCACTACATTCTTCAGTAAGAAGTATGGTTTCCTTCTCTTGCCAACTCCTCTTCTTGTTGATGAGTTCTTTTAAGAACTTTGCATACAGGGGCATTTGCTCAAGTGCTTCAGCTAAGGGAATATTGATCTCCAACTTCTTGAAGATTTCAAGAAATTTTGGGAAGTGTTGGTCCTTAGTCTCTTTGTTGAACCTTTGAGGATATGGCAAAGGTGGTGTGAAGTTCACTCCCTGCCTTTGTTCCTTGGTTGGCTCTTTCATTTCTTCCTTCTCTTTCCTTGATTTTTGTGGCTGATCTTTCCTTTTTTTGAGCTCTTCTGAGGTCTGCTTTCTTGCTGTTACATCTTCATCATTGGCTTTCTCTTCTTCAGCTTGTTTCTTGTCACTTTCCTTTGGCTTCTTGGTTGCTTCTTCATTTTTCACCAAGATTTTTCCACTCCTCAATTGTATTGCCTTTCACTCCTCCTTAGGATTAGGAATGGTGTCACTTGGCAGTGAGCTTGATGGCCTTTCGATGGCAATCTGCTTGGAGAGTTGTCCAATTTGCCTTTCCATATTTTTCATGGAGGCTTCCTGGTTCCTCAATGTCATCTCTTGATTTTTCATCATCTTTTCCATTAAGAGCTCCAAGTTGTTAATCCTTTGAGAGTCTTGTGAGATTGGTTGATTGTGGGGAGTTAAGGGTTGAGGGTAAGTATTTTGATTTGAGGTTTGGTTATTGGATGGATGATGGTTAGAATTGGGGTAGGTATTTTGTGGTTTTCTGTATGTAGCTTGGCTATTATTCTGTTGATTGTTTTGGTTTGTGTTCTTCCAATTGTTTTGGTTTGAGTTTCTCTGCCATGGTTGTTGAGTTTGATTGTGGTTGTCTCCCCATCTAAGGTTGGGATGGTTCTTCCATGACGGGTTGTAAGTATCACCATAGACTTCATTTGGCCCAGAATTTTGGTTGTGCATGTACTGGACTTTTTCCTGCTGTTGCTCCTCTTGAGTTTCTTCATTTTGCCCCCATGTGGTTGATGTTTGGCTAGTGTTAACTGTTGCAACTTGGAGGCTATCAATCCTCTTGGCCATTTGCTCAAATTGTTGTTGAATTTACTGCTGCATCATTTTGTTTTGAGCTAGTATTGAGTCCACTCCTTCCAACTCCATCACTCCTTTCCTTTGTGATGGTTGGCGTTGCCTTTGGTGAGCAAAGAAATATTGATTGTTGGCCACCATATCAATGAGATTTTGGGCTTCCTTTGCCGTTTTCATTAGTTGTAAAGAGCCTCCTGCTGAATAATCCAAAGCTTCTTGAGATTTCAATGTCAAGCCTTCATAGAAATTCTGCAATCTGTCCCACTCACTGAACATTCCTGGTGGACACTTCCTGATTAGAGTTTTGTATCGTTCCCATGCTACATACAAGGGTTCAGCATCCATTTGTGTGAATGTTTGCACTTCATCTTCAATCTAATAACTCTTTGAGGTGGGTAAAACTTGGCAAGGAACTTGGTTACTAGATCATCCCAATTGTTGATGCTGTCTCTTGGGAAGGATTCCAACCATTAAGTGGCTTTGTCTCTGAGAGAAAATGGAAATAGCAGTAGCTTGTAACTGTCAGGGTGCACACCATTGGTTTTGACAGTGTCACAAATCCTCAAGAAGGTGGACAAGTGTTGGTTAGGGTCTTCAAGTGGTCCTCCTCCATAAGAACAATTGTTTTGAACCAAGGTGATGAGTTGTGGCTTTAGTTCAAAGTTATTTGCATTAACATTTGGGGTAAGAATGCTACTCCCACAATGTCTAGGATCTGCACATGTGTAGGAAGCCAAAACTCTTCTCTGTGGTGGATTATTGTTGTTATTGGCTGCTCCTTCAGCTCCATTTGGTGGATTTGTTAGGTGTTCCTCCATATCTTGGAATTCTTCTTCTGATTCTTCTTCTCCAACAATGTTTTTCCCTCTTTCAGCTCTTCTTAATCTTCTGAGGGTTTTTTCATCTTGTTCACAAAAAGTGGGTGTAATTCTCCATGTACCTGACATACAACCAAAGCATAAGAATCACACAACACCAGAAAGGCAATTTCACTTCAATCCTTTGCTGAAGTGAAATGTTAGTTGGATTAAGCAAAAATTCAAACAGTTAATGTGTTAGTCAAAAATTAAAGAAACAGAAAATAAAAAGTGCTTGATCTAGATCTTCACTTCACTTAATCATTGTCAATCTCTTTCAATCCCCGGCAACGGCGCCAAAAACTTGATGTGTGGAAAACGATCCAACACAAAACTCACCGGCAAGTGTACCGGGTCGCATCAAGTAATAATAACTCACATGAGTGAGGTCGATCCCACAGGGATTGAAGGATTGAGCAATTTTAGTTTAGTGGTTGATTTAGTCAAGCGAATCAAGTATTGGTTGAGTGATTTGTGATTGCAGAACTTAAATTGCTTGAAATGTAAAGGGAGAGGGAGGAATTGCAGTAAATTAAATAGCAGGAAAATAAAGGAGCTGAATCTTAAAGTGCAAGTAAATTAAATTGCAGAAACTTAGATTGCAAGTAATGTAAATGGCTGAAGCTTAAAGTGCAAGAAACGTAAATTGCTTGAATTGTAAAAGGGATTGGGAGTTGGGATTGCGGAAATTAAACAAGAACAAGTAAATTGCATTAAACAATAAAAGAGAAAATTAAATTGCAGTGAAGTAGATCTTAAACAGAAGAGTAAAATGCTTTGAGAATTTAAAAAAACAGAGAAAGCAACGCCTAATTTCCAGCAAAGTAAAAGAGGTTGAAGATTTCAGGGTGGAAGAGACTAGATAACAAGTCTAGATCTCAAATCCTTCCTTGATCCAACAAGAATAATTGCAAAAAAAACTGAAAAGTAAATTGCAGAAAGAGTAGAAGATGAAGCAGTAAATGGAAATTGGAATTCAATTATGCAGAAAAATTAAACAAGATCTCAAGGTGAGATTGAAACAGAAGTTTTTCAATTCTCCACCCAAGATCCAAAGAAGGAAAATAAAAGAGTGCTCAAGTAAGAACCAAGAAAAAGAGAGATCAATTCTCCTTCCAAGATCTCAGAAATCAAAATTCAAAAGTAAAAAGCTCCAAAAATGAAAATGAAAGCTAAAAGGGAAAATTCAAAGTAAAATCTAGAGGTGTCAAAAGGTCCTAATTACATCAAACTAACTCCTATTTATACACTTTCTATTCTTGGATTTTGGAATTTGGATGGGCTTTTGATTTGGTGAAGAAATTAATTAAGTTGGATTTTTAATTCAATTTTTAGCCCAAATGCAGCTCCCAGGGGTAAGCTCAGTTGGAAAAATCAACTGAGCACTCCATTGTTGCTGCCCGTGTCATTTGGTGCGTGCGTCCCAGCCTTGGTCATTGCGTGACACTAGAGCTCAGTTGGAATTTTGAACTGAGCTCTATGTGTGTCAAAGTTGTGCGCTCCATGGCATCATGGCCGTGTCAAGTGCGCACTCAAAGCCCCCCTTGGTGTGCAAAATTGTTGCTTTGGCCGTGTCAAATTGTTGTGCGCATGGCATCCTTGGTGCGCTGGTCCGTGTCATGGTGTGGGGAGGATGGGATGTAGTGATGCTCAGTTGGAAAAACCAACTGAGCTTTCCATGTAGCGCCTTGTTCTTGTCCTTAATGTCCCAGGTTCGAATCCTGGTGGAGGAAGTGGAGGCTAATTTACTTTGGAAGAGTTGGACGCTCCTCCCTTGCTTCTCATGGAGCTCCCTTGTTCGAACCTTGGGCCAAGCATTTAAGCTATTTCCTCTTGATTTTCCTTGCAAGCTTGGTGGCACTCCTTCCTTATGTTTCAAGGAATTCCCAAGTTTGAATCCTAGAGGAAGCATTCTAGCTATTTCTTCTTGAATTCCCTTGCAAGGAGTAGCGTGTGGTTCCAAGTTCGAACCATGGAGGAGGCATTTTGGCTATTTTCTTCTCATTTTCATTGCAAGGAGCGTTCCTTGCTTCCTTTAGCTCATGAGTTCGAAACTTGGTGGCTTCACTTCTTGGAAGTTCATCTTGAATTAATTTGGAGAGGTCCCCGATAAAGTTAACTTAGTTAACTGAGCTTTGTACCATTTCCTTGCTTTCTTTAGTGCTCAGTTAACTATTTGAACTTAGCTTTTTACCTTGCCTTCTCCTTTCATTCCTTGTGAAGCTCAGTTTATTTTTCCAACTTAGCCTTCCTTCTTCCTCAATGTTGGCACACTTTTTGCTTTCCTTGGGCACGCTTTTTGCTTCTTTTGGAACGTCCCTTAGGCCACGCTTTTCTTCTTTTCTTCTTTCTTCACCTACAAATAATCAAAACAACCAATCAAAGTATCACTAAATTCACAAGGTTTATAAATCACTAAAATTCAATTAAATTTGGCTTTATCCTCATGATTTAGCATCAAATAAATGGTGGTTGTTTGATTCAAAGAAGTCATGCATTTTCATTCCAAATTACTTACTTAGAATGCAAGAAAGTGCATAAAATCTAATAAAAACAAAGAAAAAGGCTAGTGAAACTAGGCTAAGATGACTTGTCATCAGGTCAAGTATAAACCTTATGCCTCTCTCTGTAATGGAGAAGCTAGGGATCATTGAGGTATAAGCTGCTAGAATCTTACTAGAGATGGCAGACAATTCAAAGAAATAGGCTTATGGACTTGTAGAGGATGTCTTGGTAAAGGTTGAAGGCCACTACATCCCTGCTGACTTCATAATCCTAGAGACTGGGAAGTGCATGGATGAATCCATCATCCTTGGTAGACCCTTCCTAGCCACAGCAAAAGCTGTGATTGATGTTGACAGAGGAGAATTGATCATTCAAGTGAATGCAGACTCCCTTGTGTTTAAAGCTCAAGGATATCCCTCTGTAACCATGGAGAGGAAACATGAAGAGCTTCTCTCAATACAGAGTCAAACAGAGCCCCCACAGTCAAATTCTAAGTTTGGTGTTGGGAGGCCACAACCAAACTTTAAGTTTGGTGTTGAACCCCCACATTCAAACTCTAAGTTTGGTGTTGGGAGGTTCCAACATTGCTCTGAACATCTGTGAGGCTCCATGAGAGCCCACTGTCAAGCTATTGACATTAAAGAAGTGCTTGTTGGGAGGCAACCCAATCTTTAATTATCTATGTTAAATTTCTTTTTTCTTTTGTTATTTTATGTTTTCTATAGGTTCATGATCATGTGAAGTCACAAAAACAATTGAAAAAGCAAAAACAAAAGGAAAAACAGAATGAAAAATAGAACACCCTGGAGGAGAAACTTAATGGCGTTTAAACGCCAGTAAGGGTAGCAGAATGGGCGTTAAACTCCCAGTCTGGCACCATTCTGGGCGTTTAACGCCAGGAATGGGCAAGAAGCTGGCGTTTAACGCCAGGAATGGGCAAAAAAATGGCGTTAAACGCCAGAAATGGGCAGCAGCCTGGCGTTTAACGCCAGGATTGGCAACAAGGGGCGTTTTGCACGCCACATGGTGCAGGGATGAGAAATCCTTGACACCTCAGGATCCGTGGACCCCACATGATTCCCACCTACCCCACCTCTCTCTCACTTCTTCACCCATTCACCAATCACCTCAATACCTCTTCCCCAAAAACCCCTCACCTATCAAATCCCACCATTCTCTTCACCACTCACATCCATCCTTCATAAAATCCTGTAGAACCTATGCACAATTACTCAAGAGGGGGGGTGAATTGAGTATTGCAACAACAATGAATCTTTTTGCGAAAGTTAAAGACAATATACAAAAGTGTTATTGTACTAGTATTTTTCCAAGAGCTTAACTCAATTGCTAAGCATTTATAAGGAGCTTTTACTTTCCAATAGACACCAACTCAAATAAATTGATCAAGCTTTTCACCAATCGGACTTAAGCTATTCCTTAAGTACTTACGAAGCTACTTTTCGATCACAATTTATTTGCTCAAAGGTAAAAGATAATAATATTGAAGAGATGAGTTTGGAGAGATGCAAACGCTATTTAGAGTGGTTCGGCACAATCCTTGTCCTACGTCCACTTTCTTTCTCAATATCTATTGAGAAGTTCCACTATTGCCAAGCTTCAAGGTGCTCGCGCAAAACCTTTTACAATCCGAGTCCTTAGTTTCTAACACCTCACGGTATATGATCACCACTCGTATACTAACCCACTCCACTTAGAGATACCTTCTCTAAGATTTGCCTTGAGTACTTAGTATACTTCTTTGGTATCCTCACCGACTATAGTGTTTATAACTCTTGACTCAACCTTGGAGATCACACTCCAATTTACAAAGTGTACAAGAAAACAATTCTCAAAGAATTGTTGAGACGAAATGAGTACTCTCTAGAAGAGTGTATGATTACAAGTTTAGCACTATTGAACCTATTGATATTGCTCTCTCAAATTGTGTATTATAATACCTTAAAAAAAATGTGTAGAATGAAAGAAAATGAACAAGATAGTTTGCAAATACTCAAGTATTTGAAATAAGGCTTCAATCCATCTATTTATAGACTCCCCAAACCTTAGAAACGTTGGGGAGCTAATGGGATGGAGCCTTTTTGTCAAAACTAGCCGTTTTTTATGTTTTTGAATCATTTGCATCGATGCATAACACTTTGCATCGATGCAAATGTGTCTTTGAAGCTGAAATTTGAATTTTCAGCTAGGTTGCATCGATGCAAACATCTTTGCATCGATGCAACAAGTCGTCGCATGCTTTGCATCGATGCAAGATGAGTGTGCATCGATGCAAACCTTAAAGAATGGCTTAAAATCACTTCAAAATACTTAGGATTGATCTCAAACTTTGTTGGAGTCAATTCCTATGCTTTTGTACCTTTGAAAACAAGTTTTTAAACCATTTGGCTAGCATCGAATTGCAAGATGTGCATCAAAACATTTTGTGAGTGTGTGTTGAGAGATTTAGCAATTGGTTCTTAACAAGAAGTTACCTAAGTCCTAAGACACTATACTTGTCTTCAAATGTTGTGGACTTGAGTTTCTTGTTGTTGTTGTGTTGCTTTCAACTCTTCATTCCTCAATGTTGAATGTTGGTTGATCTTTCAACATGCTTGTTCATTCAAGTTGTTTGTTGGTTTGTCTTTCATGTCGTTTGTTGGTTTGTCATTCATCAAAACCTACGAATACAAACTTCGCATACAAGCAACATGATTTACAATTTCCCCCTTTTTGATAATGACAAACCAATTTTGAGGATATGCATTTATAAATGATTTTGAAAGCAACAATAATGCACTTTGTTTTATAGAAAGCTTTGGAGAAGACTTCACAAAAAAATTTTGCAGGAGTTCCCCCTAAATATGTGCATTTGTTCCCTTAAAGGGCGTTTATCAAAGAAAACGATTT
Organism: Arachis hypogaea; assembly: GCF_003086295.3. Taxonomy (NCBI): domain Eukaryota; kingdom Viridiplantae; phylum Streptophyta; class Magnoliopsida; order Fabales; family Fabaceae; genus Arachis; species Arachis hypogaea. The sequence continues at coordinate 53,850,111 of NC_092053.1, read as the reverse complement.
AGATATCAAAAGTTTTTGCTTAGCGGAAGTCTTTTTGAAATCATTGTTTCGCAAACTTATTTCTTCTTTTCAAATCCTCAAACTTCTTCTTTTTCAAAAGTTCAAAACTTCAAATATCCTCAAACTTTTCTTCCCCCTTTTGACATTATCAAAAAGAAAGGAGTTTGAAATGTGTTATAGAAGCATGCATAAAACAATGAATTTTTTTAAGTTCAATATCTCTATTAATCTCAAGGATGAGATATTCCCCCTTTCAAAAAGAATTTGATTTCCTCTTTTTATATATAACAAGCATGCATAATTCCCCCTAAAGAAGTGAAATATATCAAGGCATGCACATTAACTTAAAATAGGGGTACCAAGCCTATTTTGAGTTATTCACCAAATAAGCATACAAGCATTAATCATTAAACAAAATTATGAAGGAAATATCAAAGTATTTAAACCATAATAGAAATCCTTAGCTTACTAGGAGTTAGTTTAACAATTCATATAATCAAATAAACATAAAGCAATAAAAAGTGACTTGATGAAGAGGAGACAATCAATCTTGGTCTTCATCATCATCATTATCCTCTTCATACGGTAGGTGGATGCCGAAATGCTCATATAAGTCATCAATACGACGATCCAAGCGACCCATGCGATGATCTACACGAGACACACGACGATTAAGTGCTTCAAGTTGCCTACCATGCTCTACTTCAATCCTTTGGATGTTTTGGTTGATGGATTGTAATTCTCTCATTACATCAACCAAGGAGGGTGGTTCTTGAGCTTGAGGTGCTTGTGGAGGAGCTTGCTCTTGAGGACCTTGTTCATCAACATTTCTTCTTCCCATTTTGTTGAGAATATGAGTGTTGATACAAGATTGAGGTGGTACTTCCTTGGCAATCTCATTTGATATATCAATACCAACATAATCAAAGACTTTAGACCATAGGCAAAGGAATCCTAATCCACCATTCCTATCCTTCATCTTGAGCCTAATCATATGTTGTACTATAAAGTATGGCCAATTAATCTTAATCCCATTCATCATAGCCCACATGACAATCAAATCTTCATCATTTACATTCGCATGCCCGGATATTCTAGGTTGCAATACATAGGTGACTAGATATAACAAAGTTCTATGTTCCGCACTCATTGAATTGCAACTAATTTTGGAGTGAGCTCCTTGTACAAGGTTGAACAAATGCATGGCATTGTCCTTTGAATAACCCATTCATCAATTGGGGTTTTACCACCTTGAAACAAGTCACCTTGATTTGGCAACTCCCAAATGGTGGCTAACTCATCACCATCTAGCCTATAATCCTTTCTTCCTATCTTGAAGAATAATGTGAAATTTGATTCATCTTCCTCATTAATCTCAAGCATGAGTGTACTATAGGCTATGGCAACTAAATCCGGATAATATTTACTCTTAATTTGAACAAAATCCATGAGGCCTTGATGAACTAGAATAGCCTTAAGAGTATCAAACTTATGAATTACAAGAAGGGTTGGATCCAAATACCTCGGAGGAATTTCCTTTCTTCCGGCGAGCCTTGCCTCATAGAATTGAAGATCTTCATTAGAAGCAAAGTACCTTGCCAAAGGATGATCATTTGGAGGTGGAACCACAGTTGAAGAGCCTTTTGACTTCTTGATGGTTCTCTTGATTCTAGGCATTGTGGATGATTTTGTTTTATGGGTTTTGTAGAGGAGAATGTGGGGACTTCAAATATGTAATTTGTTTGTAGTGGGTATCTAAGTTTTGTGAGTTGTATGAAGCTATATGTGAGCTTGTTTTGGAGGTTATGGAGGTTTGAATGTGGGGATATGAGTTGTGAGGTTGAAGATGATGAAAAAGTGGGGTTTTGTTGCTCAAAAATGCCAAATTCACGTGTTTTTGTGCAATTTGGTCGTGTTTGCATCGATGCAATAGGCTTTGCATCGATGCACATAGCACGTTGTGTGCTTTGCATCGATGCAAAGCTTGGTTGCATCGATGCAACATGCATCATTTTGCCCAAAATCACCAAATTTTCATCCTTTGGTGGTTCTTTCTTCAATCCTTTGAGTTCCATCATGTATATACTCACTTAAACTATTATAAACTTCAATTTGTTGATCCTCCATTGTTTATAATCTTCAAATTCTTCAATCTACCTCAAGATTAATCACTCATTCATCAACTCATAAACCTACAAAACAATGGCTAATTGGATATCTCCAATGCTTAAGTTAGTAAGAGATACAAAAATAGCAATATAAATACAATGAATTCAAACAAATCATATTAGATTAGAATCCAAGATACCAAGTTCATTTCGGATGTTAAAAAAATTTTCTTTACATAAAGGTTTAGTGAAGATGTCCGCTAGTTGTTTACTAGTTTCGACAAATTCAATAACCACATCACCCTTTTCAACATGGTCTCTTATGAAGTGATGTCTAATCTCAATATGCTTGGTTCTTGAATGTTGAACCGGATTCTTGGTTAAATTTATTGCACTAGTATTATCACATTTGATAGGAATGTGATCAAGCATGAGTCCATAGTCCACAAGTTGTTGTTTCATCCATAAAATTTGGGCGCAACAACTACCGGCGGCTACATACTCGGCTTCGGCGGTAGACAAGGCTACACTTACTTGTTTCTTACTATGCCATGAAACAAGAGAGTTTCCTAGCAAGTGACAAGTGCCGCTAGTGCTTTTCCTATCCAATTTGCAACCGGCAAAATCGGAATCGGAATAACCAATCAAATCACAAGTGGATCCTTTCGGATACCACAATCCAACATTTAATGTTCCTATGAGATACTTCATAATCCTTTTCACCGCACTTAAGTGAGATTCCTTAGGATTAGCTTGGTATCTCGCACACATGCATACACTAAATATGATATCTGGCCTACTTGCCGTTAGATAAAGTAATGATCCTATCATGCCTCTATACTTCTTTACATCTATGATTTTACCTTGTTCATCTTTGTCAAGGTAGCAAGTAGTGCTCATTGGTGTGTCCATTGCCTTAGCATTGTCCATTCCAAATCTTTTGAGCAATTCCTTGCAATATTTGGTTTGGCTAACGAAAGTTCCTTCTTTTCCTTGTTTGATTTGAAGACCAAGGAAGAAGTTGAGTTCGCCCATCATGGACATTTCAAATTCACTTTGCATGAGGTTTGAGAAAAACTTACAAAGTGATTCGTTAGTTGAACCAAATATTATGTCATCGACGTAAACTTGTACCAAAAGGATATTTTTGTTTTCAATCATGATAAATAAAGTTGTATCAACCTTCCCTCTTCTAAAACCCTTTTCTATTAAAAACTTGCTCAAACGTTCATACCAAGCTCTTGGAGCTTGTTTAAGACCATAAAGAGCTTTCTTGAGTTTAAAAACATGATTAGGATTTTCATAATCCTCAAAACCGGGAGGTTGTTTAACATATACTTCTTCTTGAATGAAACCATTAAGAAAGGCACTCTTAACATCCATTTGATAAAGTTTGAAGTTATAAGAGGATGCAAAAGCAAGTAACATCCTAATAGCTTTTAATCTAGCTACGGGAGCATAAGTTTCGTCATAATCAATGCCTTCCTCTTGATTATAACCTTTAGCTACCAATCTAGCTTTGTTTCTAACAATTGTACCATTTTCATCGAGTTTATTTCTAAAAACCCATTTTGTTCCTACAATTGTTTGATTACTTGGTTTAGGCACCAATTCCCAAACGTCATTTCGTTTGAATTGGTTAAGCTCCTCTTGCATTGCCATAGCCCAATGTTCATCATCAATTGCGGACTCAATGGTAGATGGTTCAATTTGAGAAACAAAAGCACTATATGCAAATAAATTTCTAAAAGTGGATCGAGTTGTTACCCCTTTCGAAACATCACCAATGACGTTGTCTAGAGGATGATCCTTTGAAGTACGCCAGTCCTTTGGAAGTGCATTTATTTGTGCTTGTGATGGTTCAATTTCTTCAACTTGAACACTATCCTTTGTTGAGCTTGTAGAGGCTTCATTTAAATCTTTTTCTTTGTCTTCACCATTCAAATTTAGTGAATCAAAGTTTTCTACATTTTCATCAAAATCTTTTCTAGCACAACAACGGTTAGTTTCATCAAAAGCGACATGAATACTTTCTTCCATAGTCATGATGCATTTATTATATACTCTAAAAGCTTTGCTAGTTAAAGAGTAGCCTAAGAAGATTCCTTCATCAGCCTTAGCATCAAATTTGCCTAAGTTATCTTTTCCATTATTTAGAATAAAGCATTTACAGCCAAAGACGTGAAGGTGGGAAATATTTGGCTTTCTTCCTTTGTACAATTCGTACGGTGTTTTCTTAAGAATAGGTCGAATGATAATCCTATTCATAACATAACACGCGGTACTAACCGCATCCGCCCAAAAGTACTTAGGAATATTAGCCTCATTGAGCATAGTTCTCGCCATTTCTTCTAAATGACGATTTTTCCTTTCAACCACACTATTTTGTTGTGGTGTTCTAGGAGAGGAAAAATTATGCTCAATGCCATTTTCTTCACAAAAAGTTTCAAAAAGATTGTTTTCAAATTCTCCACCATGATCACTTCTAATAGATGATATATGCAAATTCTTTTCATTTTGAATAACTTTGGCTAATCTTTTGAATGCTCGAAATGCATCACTCTTGTTTGCTAGGAACAAGGTCCATGTAAATCGAGAGTAATCATCAACAATAACTAAAGCATAGTAATTGCCACCAAAGCTCATAGTCCTAGAAGGACCAAATAAATCCATGTGCAAAAGTTGTAATGGCCTTGTTGTTGAAACAATGTTTTTGGATTTAAAAGAGGCCTTTACTTGTTTTCCCTTTTGACATGCGTCGCAAAGGACGTCTTTTTCAAAACGTAGCTTTGGTAAGCCAATTACTAACTCTTTAGAGACCAACTTGCTAAGATGGTCCATGTTAGCATGAGCTACTCTACGATGCCATAACCAAGTTTCATCATTTTTACTAACAAGGAATTTCACATCATTTGAGGAAACTTCATCTAGATTAATCATGTATACATTGTCAACACGGTGCCCAATTAGCACAATTTCATTAGTGTCTTGCCTTTTTATCAAACAACATTTTGAATCAAAGGTGACTAAGTTTCCTTTGTCACAAAGTTGGCTAACACTAATGAGATTATGTTTGAGACCTTTGACAAGTATAACATTATCTATGGAGGTAGAAGAATTTTTACCAACTTTTCCAACGCCGATTATTTTGCCGGTGTTGTTGTCTCCATAGATCACGTTTCCTCCGTTTGTAGGCTCTATTGCGGTGAACTTTGATTCATCGCCGGTCATGTGTTTGGAGCATCCACTATCAACATACCAATTTGTATCCTTAGCTCCAACACGTACCTACAAAACAATTAAAATTGGGATTTAGGTACCCAAGTGAATTTGGGTCCTTGATGGTTAGTATGAGCATAATGCCCATAAGGTGCCCATCTCGTATCTTGACTACGAAAGTTTATATGTTTAATTCTAGTAAAGCATACGGGTGCTATATGACCTACTTTATTACAATAATGACATATGACATTTGGATTATGCATCCTATGCATGTTTCTAAATGGTTGCCTAGGTTGTTTCCTAAATGCAACATCTTTTTATCTATATGCATTGTGATTATAATTTCTAAATGAAGCATGTTGAGGAGGATGTTTAAAGGCTTCATTCCTTTTAGGCATGCTTGCCTTTTGGGCTTGCGGTTGCCTAATAGGAGTTTTAGTATTTTTAAATTTTCCTTTTTCAAAACCTAAACCTTCCTTATTATGAACATGCTTTTGGTTTTTCAACATTTTATCTAAGTTCTTTGAAGATTCATTGAACTTAGCTAAAGTGTTCTTAAGATTTGTAATTTCATTTTCATGCATTTTACAAGATTTGTATGGATCACTACTTGTGCTACACTTATCTTTTCCAAGATTGATATTCTCGTTTTTCAACATCTCATTTTGTTTTAAAAGATCCATATTCTTTTTCTTTAGGAGAGAATAATCTTGGGTAAGTTTTGTGTACACCTCAAGTAAGGCATCATATTCATCTTGTAAATTAAAAGAAGTGGAGTTGTCATCACTAACCTTTTCTTCGCTTGCCATTAAGCAAAGATTTGCAACCTCGTCGTCATCGGAGTCGGATTCATCCTCGTTCTCCCATGATATGTATGCTTTCTCCTTCTTCTTAAATTTCTTGTTTTTGTCCTCCTTTTGAAGTTTTGGACAATTGGGTTTAATGTGTCCAACTTCTCCACACTCATAGCATTTTGGTACCTTTGTTTTGCTCTTGAAGTTTTTCTTCATTGCAAACTTATTGAATCTTTTTAATAAGAGTGCAAATTCTTCATCTCCTTCTTCTTCATTATCATCACTCTCTTCTTGTAGTGATGTTGTTTTAAGGGCGAGACTTTTCTTCTTGCTTTCTTCACCTTTTTGTCTATTTAGCATAGTCATTTCATAGGTGAGAAGATTACCTCGTAGTTGATCAAATGTAAGTTGATCATAGAGCCTTCCTTCCACAATGGCATTCACTTTGGAGTTCCATTTTGGTGTAAGGCTTGTAAGCACCTTAGTCACAATTTGTTTATCACTGTATTTTGTGCCAAGCATGCTTAGGTTGTTGAAGATCTTGGAGAGTCTTTCAAGAGCTTCTTCAATGCTCTCTTCATCTTTCATTTTAAAATTTTCCCATTCATGAACCAACATAAATACCTTTGATTCTTTAACGTGGTCGGTTCCTTCGTAAGTGATTTGGAGTTTATCCCAAATCTCTTTAGCGGTTTCACATGTAGAGATCTTCATATAATCATGCTCGTTAAGTACACAATGAATGAAGTTGATGGCTTTATCATTCATTGCCACTTTCTTCCAATCATCGTCACTATATTCATCTTCTCCTTTCGGTACTTGCTTTGAGACGGAGACTTCTCCTTCTTTAGCGCTTGTTGTCTTTGTTGGAATGTGATTTCCATTCTCAATCACTTTCCAAATTCTCACATCTTGAGAACGGATCCAAATTCTCATCTTATTTTTCCAATAAGAGTAATTTGTTCCGCTAAAAAGAGGAGGTCTAGCGGTTGAGTTACCTTCACTAGTGTTGTTGTTGTTAAAGCTTGTGCTTGCCATGATCTTTTCCCTTAAACGGTTAAGTCTTTCAAAGGGTTAAGCTCTGATACCACTTGTAGAACCTATGCACAATTACTCAAGAGGGGGGGTGAATTGAGTATTGCAACAACAATGAATCTTTTTGCGAAAGTTAAAGACAATATACAAAAGTGTTATTGTACTAGTATTTTTCCAAGAGCTTAACTCAATTGCTAAGCATTTATAAGGAGCTTTTACTTTCCAATAGACACCAACTCAAATAAATTGATCAAGCTTTTCACCAATCGGACTTAAGCTATTCCTTAAGTACTTACGAAGCTACTTTTCGATCACAATTTATTTGCTCAAAGGTAAAAGACAATAATATTGAAGAGATGAGTTTGGAGAGATGCAAACGCTATTTAGAGTGGTTCGGCACAATCCTTGTCCTACGTCCACTTTCTTTCTCAATCGCTATTGAGAAGTTCCACTATTGCCAAGCTTCAAGGTGCTCGCGCAAAACCTTTTACAATCCGAGTCCTTAGTTTCTAACACCTCACGGTATATGATCACCACTCGTATACTAACCCACTCCACTTAGAGATACCTTCTCTAAGATTTGCCTTGAGTACTTAGTATACTTCTTTGGTATCCTCACCGACTATAGTGTTTATAACTCTTGACTCAACCTTGGAGATCACACTCCAATTTACAAAGTGTACAAGAAAACAATTCTCAAAGAATTGTTGAGACGAAATGAGTACTCTCTAGAAGAGTGTATGATTACAAGTTTAGCACTATTGAACCTATTGATATTGCTCTCTCAAATTGTGTATTATAATACCTTAAAAAAAATGTGTAGAATGAAAGAATATGAACAAGATAGTTTGCAAATACTCAAGTATTTGAAATAAGGCTTCAATCCATCTATTTATAGACTCCCCAAATCTTAGAAACGTTGGGGAGTTAATGGGATGGAGCCTTTTTGTCAAAACTAGCCATTTTTTATGTTTTTGAATCATTTGCATCGATGCATAACACTTTGCATCGATGCAAATGTGTCTTTGAAGCTGAAATTTGAATTTTCAGCTAGGTTGCATCGATGCAAACATCTTTGCATCGATGCAACAAGTCGTCGCATGCTTTGCATCGATGCAAGATGAGTGTGCATCGATGCAAACCTTAAAGAATGGCTTAAAATCACTTCAAAATACTTAGGATTGATCTCAAACTTTGTTGGAGTCAATTCCTATGCTTTTGTACCTTTGAAAACAAGTTTTTAAACCATTTGGCTAGCATCGAATTGCAAGATGTGCATCAAAACATTTTGTGAGTGTGTGTTGAGAGATTTAGCAATTGGTTCTTAACAAGAAGTTACCTAAGTCCTAAGACACTATACTTGTCTTCAAATGTTGTGGACTTGAGTTTCTTGTTGTTGTTGTGTTGCTTTCAACTCTTCATTCCTCAACGTTGAATGTTGGTTGATCTTTCAACATGCTTGTTCATTCAAGTTGTTTGTTGGTTTGTCTTTCATGTCGTTTGTTGGTTTGTCATTCATCAAAACCTACGAATACAAACTTCGCATACAAGCAACATGATTTACAAACCCCACCTACCTCACCATTCAAATTCAAACCACTTTTCCACCCAAACCCACCCATAATGACTGAACCATACCTCCCTCTCCACTCCTATATAAACCCATCTTCACTCCTTCATTTTCACACAACCTAAACACTACTTCTCCCCCTTGGCCGAAACACAAAGCCCCCTCCATCTCCTCTATTTCTTATTCTACTACTCACTTCTTTCTTCTTTTACTCGAGGACAAGCAACCTTCTAAGTTTGGTGTGGTAAAAGCTAAAGCTTTTTTGTTTTTCCATAACCATTAATGGAACCAAAGGCCGGAAAAACCTCTAGAAAGAGGAAAGGGAAGGCAAAAGCTTCCACCTCCGAGTCATAAGAGATGGAGAGATTCCTCTCAAAGGTGCATCAAGACCACTTCTATGAAGTTGTGGCCAAGAAGAAGGTGATCCCCGAGGTCCCTTTTAAGCTCAAAAAGGGCGAATATCTGGAGATCCGACATGAGATCCGAAGAAGAGATTGGGAAGTTCTCACTAACCCCATTCAACAAGTCGGAATCTTAATGGTTCAAGAATTCTATGCCAATGCATGGATCACCAAGAACCATGATCATAGTGTGAACCCGGACCCAAAGAATTGGCTTACAATGGTTCGGGGGAAATGCTTAGATTTTAGTCCGGAGAATGTAAGGTTGGCATTCAACTTGCCCATGATGCAAGGAGATGCACACCCATACACTAGAAGGGTCAACTTTGATCAAAGGTTGGACCAAGTCCTCATGGACATATGTGAAGAGGGCGCTCAATGGAAGAGAGATTCAAGAGGGAAGCCGGTTCAACTAAGAAGGCATGACCTCAAGCCCGTGGCTAGGGGATGGTTGGAGTTCATCCAATGCTCAGTCATTCCTACTAGCAACCGGTCTGAAGTTACTATAGACCGGGCTATCATGATTCATAGCATCATGATTAGAGAGGAAGTAGAAGTTCATGAGGTTATATCCCAAGAACTCTACAAGGTGGCGGACAAGTCCTCTACTATGGCAAGGTTAGCCTTCCCTCAACTCATTTGTCACCTCTACAATTCAGCTGGAATTGACATAGAGGAAGACATCCTCATTGATGAGGATAAGCCCATCACCAAGAAAAGGATGGATCAAGTGAGAGAACCTCACCAAGAGCATGAGGAAACTCCTCATCATGAAATCCCTGAGATGCCTCAAGGGATACATTTTCCTCCACAAAACTATTGGTAGCAAATCAATACCTCCCTAGGAGAATTAAGCTCCAACATGGGACAACTAAGGGTGGAGCACCAAGAGCATTCCATCCTGCTCCATGAAATTAGAGAAGACCAAAGAACCATGAGAGAGGAGCAACAAAGGCAAGGAAGAGACATTGACGAGCTCAAGCACTCCATTAGATCTTCAAGAGGAAGAACAAGCCGCCATCACTAAGGTGGACCCGTTCTTTAATTTCCTTGTTCTTTATTTTCTGTTTTTCGAAAATTATGCTTTATGTTTATTTATGTTTGTGTCTTTATTACATGATCATTAGTGTCTTAGTGTCTATGCCTTGAAGCTATGAAAATGAATCCATCACCTTTCTTAATTGAAAAATGTTTTTTTTTTAATTGAAAAAGAAAAAGAAGTGCATGAATTTCAAATTTTAAAACAGTTTAGTTATTTTGATGTGGTGGCAATACTATTATTTTTCTGAATGAATGCTTGAACAGTTCATATTTTTGAATTTGTTGTTTATGAATGTTAAAATTGTTGGCTCTTGAAAGAATGATGGGAAAAGGAGAAATGTTATCTGATGATCTGAAAAATCATAAAATTGATTCTTGAAGCAAGAAAAAGCAGTAAAAAGCTTGCAGAAAAAAGGATATATGCGAAAAAAAAAGAGAGAGAAAAGAAAAAGAAAGAAAAAGAAAAGCAAGCAGAAAAAGCCAATACCCCTTTAAACCAAAAGGCAAGGGTGATAAAAAGGGATCCAAGGCTTTGAGCATCAGTGGATAGGAGGGCCCACAGGAATAAATTCCTGGCCTAAGCAGCTAAACCAAGCTGTCCCTAACCATGTGCTTGTGGCGTGAAGGTGTCAAGTGAAACCTTGAGACTGAGTGGTTAAAGTCGTGGTCCAAAAGCAAAAAGAGTGTGCTTAAGAGCTCTGGACACCTCTAAATAGGGACTCTAGCAAAGCTGAGTCACAATTTGAAAAGGTTCACCCAGTTATGTGACTGTGGCATTTATGTATCCGGTGGTAATACTGGAAAACAAAATGCTTTGGGTCACGGTCAAGACTCATAAAGTAGCTGTGTTCAAGAATCAACATACTTAACTAGGAGAATCAGTAACACTATTTGGATTGTGAGTTCCTATAGATGCCAATCATTCTAAACTTCAAAGGGTAAAGTGAGATGCCAAAACTGTTCAGAAGCAAAAAGCTAAAAGCCCCACTCATCTAATTAATACCGATCTTCATAGATGTTTTTTGAATTCATTGTACATTATATTCTTTTTATCCTATATGATCTTCAGTTTCTTGGGGACAAGCAAAAATTTAAGTTTGGTGTTGTGATGAGCGGATAATTTATACGCTTTTTGGCATTGTTTTTAGTATCTTTTTAGTATATTTTAGTTAGTTTTTATTATGTTTTTATTAGTTTTTAAATAAAAATCACTCTTCTGGACTTTACTATGAGTTTGTGTGTTTTTCTGTAATTTCAGATATTTTCTGGCTGAAATTGAGGGACCTGAGCAAAAATCTAATTCAGAGGCTGAAAAAGGACTACAGATGCTGTTGGATTCTGACCTCCCTGCACTCAAAGTGGATTTTCTGGAGCTACAGAAGCCCAATTGGCGCGCTATCAATTGCTTTGGAAAGTCGATATCCTGGGCTTTCCAGCAATATATAATAGTCTATACTTTGCCCAAGATTTGATGGCCCAAACAGGCGTTCCAAGTCAGCTCAAGAATTCTGGCGTTTAACTCCAAAACTGGCACAAAAGCTGGAGTTAAACGCCCAAACTGGCACAAAAGCTGGCGTTTAACTCCAAGAAAAGTCTCTACACATGGAAGCTTCAATGCTCAGCCCAAGCACACACCAAGTGGGCCCGGAGAAAGATTTCTGCATTAATTACTCATCTCTGTAACCCTAGGCTACTAGTTTTCTATAAATAGGACCTTTTGCCATTGTATTTTCATACTTGGGATCTTTGATAAGTCTTATGCTATCTTAGACACGTTTGGAGGCTGGCCATTCGGCCATGCCTAGACCTTGTTCTTATGTATTTTCAACGGTGGAGTTTCTACACACCATAGATTAAGGTGTGGAGCTCTGCTGTTCTTCATGAATTAATACAAAGTAATATTGTTTTTCTATTCAACTCAAGTCTATTTCTTCTCTAAGATATTCATTTGCACCCAAGAACATGATGAATGTGATGATTATGTGACACTTATCACCATTCTCACCTATGAACGCGTGACTGACAACCACTTCCGTTCTACATGCAAACAAGCTTGAATGTGTATCTCTTGGGTTTCTAATCTAAGATTGGAACCTTTGTGGTATAGGCTAGAATTATTGGCGGCCATTCCTGAGATCCAGAACGTCTAAACGTTGTCTGTGGTATTCTGAGTAGGATCTGGGAAGGGATGGCTGTGACGAGCTTCAAACTCGCGATTGTTGGGCGTGTGACAGACGCAAAAGGATCAATGGATCCTATTCCAACATGATCGAGAACCGACAGATGATTAGCCATGCGGTGACAGCGCATTTGGAACATTTTTACTGAGAGGACGAGAAGTATCCATTGACAATGGTGATGCCCAACATAAAGCTTGCCATGGAAAGGAGTATGAATGATTGGAAGAAGGCAATAGAAAAGCAGAGGTTCAGGAGGAACAAAGCATCTTCATACGCTTATCTGAAATTCCAACCAAAGAATTACATAAGTATCTCTATCTTTATTTTATGTTTTATTTATCTTTTAATTATCAATTCTCCATCACCATATGAATTAGCCTGACTGAGATTTACAAGGTGACCATAGCTTGCTTCAAGCCGACAGTCTCCGTGGGATCGACCCTTACTCATGTAAGGTTTATTACTTGGACGACCCAGTGCACTTGCTGGTTAGTTGTGCGGAATTGTGACAAAGTGTGATTCATGTTTAAGAGCTCCAAGTCCTTTGGCGCCATTGTTGATGATCACAATTTCGTGCACCAAGGAGCTTCACCCTCAATCAGAATGGATTCACACCAACCCTGGGGTTTAGATCTGGAGGAGCATTGGTGACCTCTCAACCGGCCTTGATCACATACAGCCTGCCATAGAAGAAATCATTTACAGTTGAAGAAGACAGTAAAACCAGAGTTATCCAGAAAAATAAAGCATCTTCATGCCTTAACCATCTTCTTATCACTGATTATAATCAAACCTAGTAATTCCATTTTATTCCAATTTTATGCATTTAAATAAATCCAACAACTCTTCTATCCGACTGACTAAGATCTGCAAGATAACCATAGGTTGCTTCAAATTACAATTCTCGTGGGATCGATCATAACTCACTCAGGTATTACTTGGACGACCAAGTGCACTTACTGGTTCAGTGTACGAAGTGTGGGGATTCGTGCAATCATTGATGTAGCAAAAGGAGAACTGATTCTACAACTAGAGGAGGATCATATCTTGTTTAAGATGCCTCACTCCAACTCTCCCTCTGAGAAAAGAGAGATAACTGTGCAACACTTAGTGTTCCAATCATCTCTTTTAGTGCACAGCTGTACTAAGCCCCTAAACATCAATTCTAAGTTTGGTGTTGGGCAACCATTAACAAGCACTGAGAACAAAGGTACTAGGAAGAAAGTACCTAAAGGCTGGAGGGACAAGAAAGTCCCCACCGAAGACCTCTCACCTGGCATGAGAATTGTCTTCACGAAGAAGCCAGTCTACCCACATACAGTGCGTTGTGTCCTGTCCCTAGAGCATGTGGAGCTCATCCATGAGAAGACAGAAAGAAAGTTCATTGTAATAGGCAAAATTCTAAGCCCATATCATTCTCCGTAAGGAGCTAACCGTCAAGCTAGTGACGTTAAAGGAGCGCTTGTTGGGAGACAACCCAACCCTAATTAATTATTTCCATTTCTTTTAATTTTGTTTTTCTTTAAAGAAATTTCTTTAGGTTCATGGTCATGTGTAGCAGTCAGAACAGAGACGGAAAGGTTCAGCAGTAAAAACAGAACACTCTGGATGGAGTGTTGCTCGCATTAAACGCCAGCTAGGGAGCACTGGCTGGACGTTCAACGTCCCAAATGACAGTAGCATCTGGCGTTAAACGCCAGCCAGGGAGCAGACCCTGGGCGTTCAATGCCAATGCAGAGAGCAGGGAATCTGAATTCCCTAACCTCTCAGGACCAGTGGGTTCCAAAGCATCTTTACCTACCTCACTTCTTCCCTCTTTCTTTCACACTTTCCCATACACTCTTCCCTATAAATCCTAGCCCATTCACATCCATATCACTTTCCCAAAACCATCAAAACTCCTATCAACTCCCACCCACTTCAAAATCAAATTTTTCTCCCAATTACCCCACCCATCACCGAACCCAACCCAACCCTAGCCCACTCCTATAAATACCCCTCATTCTAACCCTTCATATATACACCTTTCATACACAACCAAACCCCCTTGGCCGAATTGCCTTCTTCCTCCATCTCCATCTATTTTTTTCTTCTTCTATTCTATTCTTCTCTTTTATTTATTTTTGCTCGAGGACGGGCAAAGCTTTTAAGTTTGGTGTGGGAAAAGCGTTGCTTTTTGCTTTCTATTACCACTTATGGCACCCAAGGTTGGAGAACCCTCTAGAAAGAGGAAAGGAAAGGCAGTAGATGCCACCTCCAAATCTTGGGAGATGGAGAGATTCATCACCAAAGCCCACCAAGACCACTTCTATGAAGTAGTGGCTGAGAAAAAGATGATCCTTGAGGTTCCTTTCAGGCTTAAGAAGAATGAATATCCGAAATCCGACGAAAGATCCGGAGAAGAGGTTATGAAGTCCTAACCAATCCCATCCAAGAGGTTGGGATCTTAATGGTGTAAGAGTTCTATGCGAATTCATGGGTCACAAAAAACCATGACATTAGTGTGAACCCAAATCCCAAGAATTGGAGCACCATGGTCCGAGGGAGAATCTTAGATTTTAGCCCAGAAAGTGTGAGGTTGGCGTTCAACTTGCCTCTGATGCAAGGAGACCCATATCCTTATACTAAGAGAGTCAATTTTGATCAAAGACTGGATCAAGTGCTCTCAAACATCTGCTTGGAAGGAGCAAGTGGAAAAGGGATTCCCAAGGCAAGCCTACTCAACTAAGAAGGCTTGACCTCAAGCCTGTAGCTAGAGGATGGTTGGAATTCATCCAACGCTCTATCATCCCTACTAGCAATTGGTCAGAAGTGACCATTGACATAGCCATCATGATTCATTGCATCATGATTGGGAGTAAGGTAGTGGAAGTACATGAGGTGATTCCTCAAGAACTGTACAAGATAGCTGAAAAGCCATCCACCAAAGCAAGGTTGGCATTCCCTCACCTCATATGTCACCTATGCAATTCAGCTGGAATTGTCATAGAAGGAGACATCCTCATTGAGGAGGATAAGCCCATGACTAAAAAGAGGATGGAGCAAACTAGAGAGCATGCACATGAGCCTGTGCAGCTGCCTCAGCATGAGATCTCTGAGATGCCTCAAATGATGTATTTTCCTCCTCAAAGCTATTGGGATCAATGGCATACTTCTGTGGGAGAATTAAGCTCTAACATGAATCAGTTGAGGATGGAGCATCAAGAGCATTCCACCACCCTCAATGAAATTAGAGAAGATCAAAGGGCTATAAGGGAAGAACAACAAAGACAAAGGAGTGACATTGAAGAGACCAAGCACTACATTGGATCCTCAAGGAGGAGCACTAGCCGCCACCATTAAGGTGGATTCATTCTCTTAATCAACTTTTCTTATGTTATTTTTCTGTTTTCTGTATGTTTTATTGTCTGTTCTCTTGTTTTTTTTGCATGATCATTTCTATCTATGTCTTAAAGTTATAAAATATTCCATATGTCGCTCACCTTACTTAAAAGAAAATTTTAATTGAAAAAAATTGTGAGATACATGAATTTCAAGTTACATAATAAGAATAGTTCAATTATTTTGATGTGGTAGCATTGCTTTTGTTTTCTAAATGTATGAATAAACAGTGTATATTTGAAGTTGAAATTAAGAATGTTGGCTCTTGAAAGAATGATGAAAAAGAAAAAGTATTATTAGTAATCAGAAAAAATCAAAAAAAGAAAAAAATACATATGCATGCAAAAAAAATGCCAAAAAAATAAATAAAAAGCAAAAAAAGCCAATAGCTCTTTAAACCAAAAGGCAAAAGCAAAAAGCCAATAACCCTTTAAACCAAAAGGCAAGGGTAAAGGTAAAAGGATCCAAAGATACTAAGAGTGTGCTTAAGAACTCTAGACACCTCTATATGGGGATTCTAGCAAAGCTGAATCACAATCCGAAAGGGTTCACCCAGTTAAGGTGTCTGTAACATTTATGTATCCGGTGGTAATACTGAAAAACAAAGTGCTTAGGATCACGGCCAAGACTCTAAAAAGATGTGATCAAAAATAAAAAAGAACTGAACCAGGAGAGTCAATAATATCATCTGGATTCTAAGTTCCTAAAGAGACCAACATTTTTTAATTTCAATGGATAGTGAGATGCCAAAACTATTCAGAAGCAAAAAGCTACTAACTCCCGCTCATCTAATTGAAACTGAGCTTCATTGGAAACTCTGAGATTTATTGTATCTTACTCTTCTTTTTATCCTACTATGTTTTTAGTTGCTTGGGGACAAGCAACAGTTTAAGTTTGGTGTTGTGATGAGCAGATATTTTATACGCTTTTTGGCATCATTTTCATATAGTTTTTAGCATGTTTTGTTTAAATTGTATTAAGTTTTCATAGGTTTTAGTGTAAAATTCACATTTTTGGATTCTACTTTGAGTTTGTGTGTTTTGGAGCAATTTCAGGTATTTTCTGGCTGAAATTGAGGAGCTGGAACAAAAGTCTGATTCAGAGATAGAGAAACCACTGCAGATGCTATCCGGATCTGACCTCCTTGCACTCGAAAGAGCTTTTCTGGAGCTACCAAAGTCCAAATGGAGCATTCTCAACAGCTATGGAAAGCTAACATTCAGAGCTTTCCAGCAATGTATAATAGTTTTTGCTTTGCTTCAGAATTTAAGGCTCAAAATTGGCATCTAACGCCAGCCTCCTGTCCTATTCTGGCGTCTAGCGCCCAAAGGAGAAGAGACCAGTGTCCAACACCCATAAATGACCCCCTAGCCAGTGTTCAATGCCCTAGAGGCCTCCTATCACGTGGATCTCAATCAAGATCAGCCCAAACACTCACCAAGTGGGCCCTAGAAGTGGATTTTAGCACTAAAAGACTGTTTTACCATTCTTAATGTAATCCTTAGTCATTAGTTTACTATTTAAAGATTTTTACACCTCTCATCAAGGGGAGGACACACACTTTACACATTTATCATTGTATTTTCTACCAGTATGAGTTTTTAAACCTCCTAGGTTGAGGGGAGGAGTCCTGCTGAGTTTTATGGATTAATAAAAGTATTACTGTTCTATTTCAATCCGTGTTTTATTCTCTATTCTAAGATGTATCTTCGTTCTTCATCAATATGAATGCATTGAACTGGCATAAGGTTATCAAATTCTACATGGATTCAGAGTGTTTTTTTCATCGGACAATGATGAACCACCAGCTTGATTATACATCTCTTAGACGCCTAATCCACGACTTCGTTGGGAACTTCTCGAGACATCAGTTCAGTGGAGGTATGGGGAGAATAGAGTCTTTGAGGTAGAGGCTAAAACCCAAAGGTGCAGTATTCTCTGATTCGGAAGATTTGACCTTGTCTGTGGCATTTTGAGTAGGATCATTAAGGAGAATGGACTGCAGGAGCTTCAGCCTCAATCAGAATGGATCCACACTAACCCTGGGGTTCAGATCTGGAGGAGCATTGGCGACCTTTCAACTAGCGTTGATCACATACAGCCTGCCATAGAAGAAATAATTCATAGTTGAAAAAGACAGTAAAACCAGAGTTATCAGAAGAACAAAGCATCTTCAAGCCTTAACCATCTTCTTATCACTGATTATAATCAAACCTAGTAATTCCATTTTATTCCAATTTTGTGCGTTTGAACAAATCCAACAACTCTTCTATCTGCCTGAATAAGATCTGCAAGATAATCATAGCTTGCTTCAAATCACAATCCTCGTGGGATCGACCCTAACTCACTCAGGTATTACTTGAACGACCCAGTGTACTTGCTGGTTCAGTGTATGAAGTGTGGGGATTCGTGCGCACCAATAGCCATTGGATTGGTATGCATCATGGTATGGTTCTTGCTTATCGTACATTGGTGGAGGTTGTTGCCAAGAGGGATGATCATAAGCTTGAGGCTCCTTCCAACTTTGACTGTTCCATCCTTGATGCATGTTCTCTGGTGCACGAAATTGTGATCTCAAGCAACGGCACCAGAAACTCTGTACGCACGTCTTAATAAATCGTTTTTCATTCACAACTTCGATACAACTAACCAGCAAGTGCACTGGGTCGTCTAAGTAATAAACCTTACGTGAGTAAGGGTCGATCCCACAGAGATTGTTCGTATGAAGCAAGCTATGGTCATCTTGTAAATCTCAGTCAGGCGGATAATAATTGATTATGGAGTTTTCGAAAATAAATAATAAATAGACAGAAAATAAGGATAGAAATACTTATGTATATCATTGGTGAGAATTTCAGATAAAGGTATAGAGATGCTTTCGTCCCTCTGAACTTCTGCTTTCCTACTGTCTTCATCCAATCAGTCCTACTCCTTTCTATGGCTGGCTTTATGTAAGGACATCACCATTGTCAATGGCTACTTTTCATCCTCTCTGGAAAATGGTCCGATGCGCTGTCACTGCATGGCTAATCGTCTAGAGGCATCACTGTGGTCAATGGCTGCATCCTATCCTCTTGTGAAAATGGTCCAAATGCTCTGTCACAGCACGGCTAATCATCTGAGGTTCTCGATCATACTGGAATAGGATTCACCCTCCTTTTGCGTCTGTCACTACGCCCAGCACTCGCGAGTTTGAAGTTCGTCACAGTCATTCAATCCCAGAATCCTACTCGGAATACCACAGACGGATTCTCATGAATGCCGCCATCAATCTAGCTTATATCACGAAGATTCTGATTAAGAGATCCAAGAGATAATCATTCAATCTAAGGTGGAACGGAAGTGGTTGTCAGGCACGCGTTCGTGGGGGAATGATGATGATTGTCACGTTCATCACATTCATGTTGAAGTGCGAATGAATATCTTAGAAGCGGAATAAGTTGAATTAAATAGAAAACGGTAGTACTTTGCATTAATTCATGAGGAACAGCAGAGCTCCACACCTTAATCTATGGAGTGCAGAAACTCTACCGTTTGAAAATACATAAGTGATGAAGGTCCAGGCATGGCCGAATGGCCAGCCCCCAAACGTGATCAATATGATTCTAAGATGAACTAAAAATCATAAGATGTCTAATACAATAGTAAAAAGTCGTATTTATAATAAACTAGTTACTAGGGTTTACAGAAGTAAGTAATTGATGCATAAATCCACTTCTGGGGCCCACTTGGTGTGTGCTTGGGCTGAGCTTGAATGTTACACGTGTAGAGGCTCTTTCTGGAGTTGAAAGCCAGGTTGTAACGTATTTCTGGCGTTCAACTCTGGTCCGTGACGTGTTTCTGGCGTTTAACTCCAGACAGCAGCGTAGAACTGGCGTTCAACGCCCTTTTACATCATCTAAACTCGGTCAGAGTATGGACTATTATATATTTCTGGAAAGCCCTGGATGTCTACCTTCCAAAGCAATTGGAAGCGCGCCATTTTGAGTTTTGTAGCTCCAGAAAATCCATTTTGAGTGCAGGGAGGTCAGAATCCAACAGCATCAGCAGTCCTTCTTCAACCTCTGAATCTGATTTTTGCTCAAGTCCCTCAATTTCAGCCAGAAAATACCTGAAATCACAGAAAAACACAAAAACTCATAGTAAAGTCCAGAAATGTGAATTTAGCATAAAAACTAATAAAAACATCCCTAAAGGTAACTAGATCCTACTAAAAACATACTAAAAACAATGCCAAAAAGCGTATAAATTATCCGCTCATCACAACACCAAACTTAAATTGTTGCTTGTCCCCAAGCAACTGAAAATCAAGTAGGATAAAAAGAAGCGAATATACTATAAATTCCAAACTATCAATGAAACATAGCTCCAATCAGATGAGCGGGACTTGTAGCTTTTTGCCTCTTGAATAGTTTTGGCATCTCACTTTATCCATTGAGGTTCAGAATGATTGGCATCTATAGGAACTTAGAGTTCAGATAGTGTTATTGATTCTCCTAGTTCAGTATGTTGATTCTTGAACACAGCTACTTTATGAGTCTTGGCCGTGGCACTAAGCACTTTGTTTTCCAGTATTACCACCGGATACATAAATGCCACAGACACATAATTGGGTGAACCTTTTCAGATTGTGACTCAGCTTTGCTAAAGTCCCCAATTAGAGGTGTCCAGGGTTCTTAACCACACTCTTCTTTTGCTTTGGACCTTGACTTTAACCGCTCAGTCTCAAGTTTTCACTTGACACCTTCACGCCACAAGCACATGGTTAGGGATAGCTTGGTTTAGCCGCTTAGGCCGGGATTTTATTCCTTTAGGCCCTCCTATCCACTGATGCTCAAAGCCTTGGGATCCTTTTTATTGCCCTTGCCTTTTGGTTTTAAGGGTTACTGGCTTTTTGCTCTTGCCTCTTGGTTTTAAGAGCTTTTGGCTTTTTCTGCTTGCTTTTTCTTTTTCTATTTTTTTCGCCTTTTTTCTTTTTTTTTTTCTGCAAGCTTTGTATTCACTGCTTTTTCTTGCTTCAAGAATCATTTTTATGATTTTTCAGATTATCAAATAACATGTCTCCTTGTCATCATTCTTTCAAGAGCTAACATATTTAACATTCTTAAACAACAACTTCAAAAGACATATGCACTGTTCAAGCATTCATTCAGAAAACAAGAAGCATTGTCACCACATCAATATAATTAAACTAAGTTCAAGGATAAATTCGAAACTCATGTACTTCTTGTTCTTTTGAATTAAAACATTTTTCATTTAAGAGATGTGATGGATTCATAGGACATTCATAACTTTAAGACATAGTTACTAAATACTAATGATCATGTAATAAGACACAAACATGGATAAGCACTTAATCATAAAGAAAACGAAAAACAGAGAATTTAAGAACAAGGAATGAATCCACCTTAGTGATGGTGGTGTTTCCTTCTTGAGGAACCAATGATGTCCTTGAGCTCTTCTATGTCTCTTCCTTGTCTTTGTTGCTCCTCCCTCATTGCTTTTTGATCTTCTCTAATTTCATGAAGGATGATGGAGTGCTCTTGATGTTCCACCCTTAATTGTCCCATGTTGGAACTTAATTCTCCTAGGGAGGTGTTGATTTGCTCCCAATAGTTTTGTGGAGGAAAATGCACTTGAGGCATCTCCGGGATCTCATGGTGATGAGCTTCATGCGTCTCTTGAGCTCCATGAATGGGCTCTCTTGTTTGCTCCATCCTTTTCTTAGTGATGGGCTTCTCTTCCTCAATGGGAATGTCTCCTTCTATGTCAATCCCAGCCGAATTGCATAGATGGCAAATGAGGTGAGGAAAAGCTAACCTTGCCATAGTGGAGGACTTGTCAGCCACCTTGTAGAGTTCTTGAGGTATAATCTCATGAACCTCCATCTCTTCTCCAATCATGATGCTATGGATCATGATGGCCCGGTCTATAGTAACTTCAGACCGGTTGCTAGTGGGAATGATTGAGCGTTGAATGAACTCCAACCATCCTTTAGCTATAGGCTTAAAGTCCAGTCTTCTCTTCTCAGTTGAACCGGTTTGCCTTTTGAGTCAATCTTCCATTGAGCTCCTTCCACACATATGTCCATGAGGACTTGGTCCAACCTTTGATCAAAGTTGACTCTCCTTGTGTAGGGGCGTGCGTTCTCTTCCATCATTGGCAAGTTGAACGCCAACCTTACATTTTCTGGACTAAAATCTAAGTAATTCCCCCGAACCATGGTGAGGTAATTCTTTGGGTTCAGGTTCTTACTTTGATCATGGTTCCTTGTGATCCATGCATTAGCATAGAACTCTTGAACCATTAGAATTCTGACTTGTTGGATGGGGTTTGTTAGAACTTCCCAACCTCTTCTATGGATCTCATGTCGGATCTCCGGATACTCATTTCTCTTGAGTTTGAAAGGGACCTCGGGGATCACCTTCTTCTTGGCCACAACTTCATAGAAGTGGTCTTGATGAGCTTTGGAGATGAATCTTTCCATCTCCCATGACTCGGAGGTGAAAGCTTTTGTCTTCCCTTTCCCTTTTCTAGAGGATTCTCCGGTCTTGGGTGCCATCAATGGTAATGGAAAAACAAAAAGCTTATGCTTTTACCACACCAAACTTAGAATATTGCTCGCCCTCGAGCAAGAGAAGAAAGAATAGATGAAGAAGAAGAAAATATGGAGGAGAGGAGGGAGAGGTGTATTCGGCCAAGAAGAAAAGAGAGGGTTGTGTTGTGTGAAAATGAGGAAGAATGGAGGGCTATATATAGGGAAGGGAGGGGGGTAAGGTTCGGCCATAAGGGTGGGTTTTGGGTGGGAAATTCATTTTGAATTTTGAAGGTAGGTGGGGTTTATGAGGTAGGTTTATGGGGAAGAGTGGTTGGATGTGAGTGGTGAAGTGGTGATAGGGAAGAGAGATTGAGGTGATTGGTGAAGAGTTTTGGGTAAGAGTGTTTATTGGGAAGAGAGGATGAACATTGAGAAGAGGGAAGAGAGTGAGTGGTGGTAGGTGGGGATCCTGTGGGGTCCACGGATGCTGAGATGATCATGTGGGGTCCACAGATCCTGAGGTGCCAAGGAATTGCATCCCTGCACTAATTAGGCATGTAAAATGCCTTTGCATGCAATTCTGGCGTTTAAACGCTGAACTGATACTTATTCTGGGCGTTCAACGCCCAGATGCAGCATATTTCTGGCGTTGAACGCCAGCCAAATGCTTGTTTCTGGCGTTCAGCGCCAGCTCTTCTTTACTGTGCATTTCTGGCATCTGAATGCCAGGATGCTGCTTGTTTCTGGCGTTGAACGCCAGAAACATGCTCTGTTCTGGCGTTGAACGCCAGACAGATGCTCTTTACTGGCTTTTAAACGCCAGTGAGATCCTCCTCTAGGGTGTGATTTTTCTTCTGCTATTTTTGATTCCGTTTTCAATTTTTTCATTTATTTTGTGACTCCACATGATCATGAACCTAATAAAACATGAAATAACAATAAAAATAAAATTAGATAAATAAAAATTGGGTTGCCTCCCAACAAGCGCTTCTTTAATGTCAATAGCTTGACAGTTGGCTCTCATGGAGCCTCACAGATGTTCATAGCATTGTTGAGACTCCCCAACACCAAACTTAGAGTTTGGATATGGAAGTTCAACACCAAACTTAGAGTTTGACTGTGGGGGCTCTGGTTGACTCTGTTTTGAGAGAAGCTTACTGTGCCTCTTTTCCATGTTTACAGAGGGATAACCTTGAGTTGTAGACACAAGGGAGTCCTCATTCAATTGAAGGACTAGTTCACCTCTGTCAACATCAATCACAGCTCTTGATGTGGCTAGGAAGGGTCTTCCAAGGATGATGGATTCATCCTCATCCTTCCCAGTGTCTAGGATTATAAAATCAGCAGGGATGTAAAGGCCTTCAACCTTTACTAATATGTCCTCTACTTGTCCATAAGCCTGTTTTCTTGAATTGTCTGCCATCTCTAATGAGATTTTAGCAACTTGTACCCCAAAGATTCCCAGTTTCTCTATTACAGAGAGGGGCATGAGGTTTATCCCTGAACCAAGGTCACACAGAGCCTTTTCAAAGATCATGGTGCCTATGGTACAAGGTATTATGAACTTTCCAGGATCCTGTTTCTTCTGAGGCAATGTCAGTTGATCCAGATCACTTAGTTCATTGGTGAACAAGGGAGGTTCATCTTCCCAAGTCTCAATACCAAATAATTTGGCATTCAGCTTCTTGGTAACTTTCTCCTTAGTAACATCCTCATTCTCTTCAGAAGAGGAATACTCATCAGAGCTCATGAATGGCACAAGGAGGTTTAATGGAATCTTTATGGTCTCTAGTTGACTCTCAGATTCCTTTGGTTCCTCAGAGGGAAACTCCTTATTGATCACTGAACGCCCCAGGAGGTCTTCCTCCTTAAGATTCACATCCTCCTCCTCTTTTGTGGTTTCGGCCACGATGGTCATTTCAATGGCCTTGCACTCTCCTTTTGGATTTTCTTCTATATTGCTTGGGAGAGTACTAGGAGGGATTTTAGTGACTCTTTTACTCAGGTGGACCACTTGTGCTTCCAAATTTCTAATGGAGGACCTTGTTTCATTCATGAAACTCACAGTGGCCTTAGATAGATCAGAGACTAAGTTTGCTAAATTAGAAGTATTTTGTTCAGAGTTCTCTGTCTGTTGCTGAGTGGATGATGGAAAAGGCTTGCTATTGCCAAACCTGTTTCTTCCACCATTATTAAAGCCTTGTTGAGGCTTTTGTTGATCCTTCCATGAGAGATTTGGGTGATTTCTCCATGAGGGATTATAGGTGTTTCCATATGGTTCACCCATGTAATTTACCTCTGCTATTGCAGGGTTCTCAGGATCATAGGCATCTTCTTCAGAAGGCGCCTCTTGAGTACTGTTGGGTGCAGCTTGCATTCCATTCAGACTCTGAGAAATCATATTGAGTTGCTGAGTCAATATTTTATTCTGAGCCAATATGGCATTCAGAGTATCAATTTCAAGAACTCCCTTCTTCTGAGGCATCCCATTACTCACAGGATTCCTCTCAGAAGTGTGCATGAACTGGTTATTAGCAACCATGTCAATGAGTTCTTGAGCTTCTGCAGGCGTTTTCTTTAGGTGAATGGATCCACCTGCAGAAGTATCCAATGACATCTTAGCTAATTCAGACAGACCATCATAGAATATATCCAGGATGGTCCATTCTGAAAGCATGTCAGAAGGACACTTTTTGGTCAGTTGCTTGTATCTCTCCCAAGCTTCATAGAGGGATTCACCTTCTTTCTGTTTGAAGGTTTGAACATCCACTCTAAGCTTACTAAACTTTTGAGGAGGAAAGAACTTGGCTAAGAAAGCCGTGACCAGCTTATCCCAAGAGTTCAGGCTATCTTTGGGTTGAGAGTCCAACCACACTCTAGCTCTGTCTCTTACAGCAAAAGGGAAAAGCATGAGCCTGTAGACTTCAGGATCTACTCCATTAGTCTTAACAGTATCACAGATCTGCAAGAATTCAGTTAAGAACTGAAAAGGATCTTCAGATGGAAGTCCATGGAACTTGCAGTTCTGCTGCATCAGAGAAACTAATTGAGGTTTCAGCTCAAAATTGTTTGCTCCAATGGTGGGGATGGAGATGCTTCTTCCATGTAAATTGGAATTAGGTGCAGTAAAGTCACCAAGCATCCTCATTGCATTATTATTATTTTCGGCTGCCATCTCCTCTTCCTGTTCGAAAATTTCTGAAAGGTGCTTGCTGGATTATTGTAATTTAGCTTCTCTTAGTTTTCTCTTCAGAGTCCTTTCAAGTTCTGGATCTGCTTCAACAAGAATATTCTTGTCCTTGCTCCTGCTCATATGAAAAAGAGGGAACAGAAAAATAATAATAATAGGGATCCTTTTTACCACAGTATAGAAGTCCCTGTGTGAGTAGAAGAAAAGAAGAAGAAAAGAATGTAATGTAAGGAAAGAAACACAAGGGTGAGGAGAGCAGAGATGTGAGATGAAGAGAAGTGTTAGTAGATGAATAAATAAATAGAAGGAGATGAGAGAGAAAGGGAATTTTCGAAAATTATTTTTGAAAAAGAGTTAGTGATTTTCGAAAATAGTTTTTGAAAAAGGTTAGTAATTTTCGAAAATTAAAATAAAAAATTAAAATAATTAGTTAATTAAAAAGAAATTTTGAAAAAAAGGGAAGGGGTTTTCGAAAATTAGAGAGAGATAGTTAGTTAGGTAGTTTTGAAAAATATAAGAAACAAACAAAAGTTAGTTAGTTAGTTGAAACAAATTTTGAAAATCAATTTTGAAAAGATAAGAAGATAATAAGTTAGAAAAGATATTTTAAAATCAAATTTTTGAAAAATATAAGATAAGAAGATATTTTTTAAAAGATATGATTGAAATTAGTTTTTGAAAAAGATTTGATTTTTAAAATCACAATTAATGACTTGATTCACAAGAAATCACAAAATATGATTCTAGAACTTAAAGTTTGAATCTTTCTTAACAAGTAAGTAACAAACTTGAAATTTTTGAATCGAAACATTAATTGATGATGTTATTTTCGAAAATTATGAGATAAAATTAAGAAAAATATTTTTGAAAAATATTTTTATAATTTTCGAAAATAAATAAGAAAAATGAAAAAGATTTGAATTTTGAAAAAGATTTTGAAAAAGATAAGATTTTTAAATTGAAAATTTGATTTGACTCATAAGAAACAACTAAATTTTTAAAAATTTTTTAAAAAAGTCAAATCTAATTTTCAAAATTTTAAGAGAGAAAAAGGGGAAGATATTTTTTTTATTTTTGAATTTTTAATGAAGAAAGAGAAAAACATGAAAAAGACTCAATGCATGAAAATTTTTAGATCAAAACAATGAATGCATGCAAAAATGCTATGAATGTCAAGATGAACACCAAGAACACTTTGAATGTCAAGATGAACATCAAGAACATATTTTTGAAAAATTTTTGATGAAAAGAAAACATGCAAGACACCAAACTTAGAAATTTTTAATGCTTGGACTCTAACAAACGAAAAATGCATATGAAAAACAAGAACAGACACAAAACAAGAAAATATGAAGATCAAACAAGGAGACTGGCTAAGAACAACTTGAAGATCATGAAGAACACTATGAATGCATGAATTTTCGAAAAAATGCAAATAATTTTTAGAAAAAATGCAATTGACACCAAACTTGAAATTGACTCAAGACTCAAACAAGAAACACAAAATATTTTTGATTTTTATGATTTTATAATTTTTTTTTGGATTTTTTGAAAATTAATGTGAAAAAGAAAAATAAGGATTCCAAAATTTTTTTTAATATGAATTCCAGGAATCTTGTACTCTTAGTCTAAAGCTCCAATCTGAGGGTTAGACATGGCTTAATAGCCAGTCAACCTTTAGCATTGATGAGCAGATAATTTATACGCTTTTTGGCATTATTTTTAGTATGTTTTTAGTAGGATCTAGTTACTTTTAGGGATGTTTTCATTAGTTTTTATGTTAAATTCACATTTCTGGACTTTACTATGAGTTTGTGTGTTTTTCTGTGATTTCAGGTATTTTCTGGCTGAAATTGAGGGACTTGAGCAGAAATCAGATTCAGAGGTTGAAGAAGGACTGCTGATGCTGTTGGATTCTGACCTCCCTGCACTCAAAGTGGATTTTCTGGAGCTACAGAACTCGAAATGGTGCGCTTCCAATTGCGTTGAAAAGTAGACATCCAGGGCTTTCCAGCAATATATAATAGTTCATACTTTGGCTAAGAATAGATGACGTAAACTGGCGTTCAACGCCAGCTCTCTGCCTAAATCTGGCGTCCAGCGCCAGAAAAGGATCCAAAACCAGAGTTGAACGCCAAAAATGGATCAAAACCTGGCGTTCAACTCCACAAATGGCCTCTGCATGTGTAACACTCAAGCTCAGCCCAAACACACACCAAGTGGGCCCCGGAAGTGGATTTATGCATCAATTACTTACTCATGTAAACCCTAGTAGCTAGTTTATTATAAATAGGACCTTTTACTATTGTATTAGACATCTTTGGATTATCTTTTGATCTATTGATCACGTTTTAGGGGGCTGGCCATCTCGGCCATGCCTGGACCTTTCACTTATGTATTTTCAACGGTAGAGTTTCTACACTCCATAGATTAAGGTGTGGAGCTCTGCTGTTCCTCAAAGATTAATGCAAGTACTACTGTTTTCTATTCAATTCATCTTATTTCGCTTCTAAGATATTCATTCGCACCTCAACCTGAATGTGATGAACGTGACAATCATCATCATTCCCTATGAACGCGTGCCTGACAACCACCTCCGTTCTACATTAGATTGAATGAGTATCTCTTAGATCTCTTAATCAGAATCTTCGTGGCGTAAGCTAGAATGATGGCGGCATTCAAGAGAATCCGGAAAGTCTAAACCTTGTCTGTGGTATTCCGAGTAGGATTCAATGATTGAATGACTGTGACGAGCTTCAAACTCGCGAGTGCTGGGCGTTAGTGACAGACGCAAAAGGAGGGTGAATCCTATTCCAGCATGATCGAGAACCGACAGATGATTAGCCGTGCTGTGACAGAGCATGTGAGCATATTTTTCACTGAGAGGAGGGGATGTAGCCACTGACAACGGTGATGCCCTTCCATAAAGCCAGCCATGGAAAGGGGTAAGACTGATTGGATGAAGATAGCAGGAAAGCAGAGATTTAGAGGAACGAAAGCATCTCTATTCGCTTATCTGAAATTCCCACCAGTGATTTACATAAGTATTTCTATCCCTATTCTATTAATTATTATTTGAAAACACCATTATCAATTTATATCTGCCTAACTGAGATTTGCAAGGTGACCATAGCTTGCTTCATACCAACAATCTCCGTGGGATTCGACCCTTACTCACGTAAGGTATTACTTGGACGACCCAGTACACTTGCTGGTTAGTTGTATCGAAGTTGTGAACCATGGTATTGGCACCATGTTCTTGGCGCCATTGCCAGGGAAAGAAAGAGCCATGAATTTTCCATAATCAAAGTGTAATCACGATTACGCGTACCAAGTTGCTCACGTTGCCAGGGATTGTTTGAGCCTGGACATCACAATTTCGTGCACCAAGTTTTTGGCGCCGTTGCCGGGGATTGTTCGAGTTTGGACAACTAACGGTTCATCTTGTTGCTCAGATTAGGTAATTTTCTTTTTGTTTTCTTTTCAAGAAATTTTTCAAAATTTTCTCCTTTGTTTTCGAAAAAAAATAATAATAATGAAAATGTTTTCAAAAATATATTTTTCTTCAGAATTTTTAAGAATGAATTCTAGTGTTTCATGAAGCATGTGAAGCCTGGCTGGCTGTAAAGCCATGTCTAAATTTATTTGGACTGAGGCAGCAATTTGTTATCAAGAGCAATATACTCTGATGTTAAATGCTGAAGCTTGGCTGGCCATTGGCCATGTCTAGTGTTTTGGACTGGAGCTTTCATTGAAAGCTTGGCTGGCTAGTGAGCCATGTCTAATTCTTGGACTGAAGCTTTAGACTAAAGAGCATAAGATTCCTGGAATTCATATTAAAAATTTTGGAATCCTTATTTTTCTTTTTCATATAATTTTCGAAAAAAAAATCCAAAAAAATTTAGAAAATCATAAAAATCAAAAACATTTTTTGTGTTTCTTGTTTGAGTCATGAGTCATGTCATAAGTTTGGTGTCATTTGCATGTGCATCTTGCATTTTTCGAAA
Organism: Arachis hypogaea; assembly: GCF_003086295.3. Taxonomy (NCBI): domain Eukaryota; kingdom Viridiplantae; phylum Streptophyta; class Magnoliopsida; order Fabales; family Fabaceae; genus Arachis; species Arachis hypogaea. The sequence continues at coordinate 53,820,644 of NC_092053.1, read as the reverse complement.
ATTTCATGCATTCATGGTGTTCTTCATGATCTTCAAGTTGTTCTTGGTAAGTCTTCTTGTTTGATCTTGATGATTTTTTGTTTTGTGTCTTTTATTGTTTTTCATATGCATTCTTGAATTCTTAGTGTCTAAGCATTAAAGAATTCTAAGTTTGGTGTCTTGCATGTTTTCTTTGCATTAAAAATTTTTCAACAATGTGTTCTTGATGTTCATCATGATCTTCATAGTGTTCTTGGTGTTCATCTTGACATTCATAGCATTCTTGCATGCATCACATGTTTTGATCTAAAAATTTCATGCATTGCATCTTTTTAGTGTTTTCCTCTCTCATCATAAAAATTCAAAAAACAAAAAAAAATATCTTTCCCTTTTTTCTCTCATCAAATTCGAAAATTTGAGTTGACTTTTTCAAAAATTTTTAAAATCAAGTTGTTTCTTATGAGTCAAATCAAATTTTCAATTTGAAAATCTTATCTTTTTCAAAATCTTTTTCAAAAATCAAATCTTTTTCAAAATTCTTAGTTATTTTCGAAAATTCCAAAAATATTTTTCAAAAATCTTTTTCTTATTTTTATATCAAATTTTCGAAAAAAACATAATCAATTAATGTTTTGATTCAAAAAATTTGAAGTTTGTTACTTGCTTGTTAAGAAAGATTCAAACTTTAAGTTCTAGAATCATATCTTGTGATTTCTTATGAATCAAGTCATTAAATGAGATTTTAAAAATCAAATCTTTTTCAAAACTAATTTCTAAAATATCTTCTTATCTTACCTTTTTCAAAAAGTTGGTTTCAAAATATCTTTTCTAACCTCCTAACTTCTTATCTTTTCAAAATTTGTTTCAACCAACTAACTAACTTTTTGTTTGTTTCTTAACTTTTTCAAAACTACCTAACTAACTCTCTCTCTCTCTAATTTTCGAAAATATCTTCTCTCTTTTTCAAAAATTTCTTTTTTATTAACTAATTATTCTTATTTTTATTTTTGATTATAAAAATTTTCGAAAATACCTAACATTTTTCAAAAACCATTTTCGAAAATCATTAACTCTTTTTCAAAAATATTTTTCGAAAATTCTCCCTCTCCCATCTTATTCTATTTATTTATTCATTTACTAACATCTCATCTCACATCTCAACCCTCCTCACAGTTGTGTTTCTTCCATTACATTACATTCTTTGTCTCCCCCTCTTCTTCTACTTACACAGGGATCCCTATATTGTGGTATAAAGGATCTCTATTATTATTATTTTTCTGTGCCCTCTTCTTTGTCATATGAGCAGGAGCAAGGACAAGAACATTCTTGTTGAAGCAGATCCAGAACCTGAAAGAACTCTGAAAAGGAAACTAAGAGAAGCTAAAATACAACAATCCAGAGATAACCTTTCAGAAATTTTCGAACAGGAAGAGGAGATGGCAGCCAAAAATAATAATAATGTAAGGAAGATGCTTGGTGACTTTACTGCACCTAATTCCAATTTACATGGAAGAAGCATCTCTATTCCTGCCATTGGAGCAAACAACTTTGAGCTGAAACCTCAATTAGTTTCTCTGATGCAGCAGAACTGCAAGTTTCATGGACTTCCATCTGAAGATCCTTTTCAGTTCTTAACTGAATTCTTGCAAATATGTGATACTGTTAAGACTAATGGAGTAGATCCTGAAGTCTACAGGCTCATGCTTTTCCCTTTTGCTATAAGAGACAGAGCTAGATTATGGTTGGATTCTCAACCCAAAGACAGCCTGAACTCTTGGGATAAGCTGGTCACGGCTTTCTTAGCCAAGTACTTTCCTCCTCAAAAGATGAGCAAGCTTAGAGCTGATGTTCAAACCTTCAGACAGAAAGAAGGTGAATCCCTCTATGAAGCATGAGAAATATACAGACAGTTGACCAAAAAGTGTCCTTCTGACATGCTTTCAGAATGGACCATCCTGGATATATTCTATGATGGTTTATCTGAGCTATCAAAGATGTCACTGGACACTTCTGCAGGTGAATCCATTCACCTAAAGAAAATACCTGCAAAAGCTCAAGAACTCATTAACATGGTTGCTAATAACCAGTTCATGTACACTTCTGAAAGGAATCCTATGAGTAATGGGACGCCTATGAAGAAAGGAGTTCTTGAAGTTGATACTCTGAATGCCATATTGGCTCAGAATAAAATATTGACTCAGCAAGTCAATATGATTTCTCAGAGTCTGAATGGAATGCAAGCTGCATCCAACAGTACTCAAGAGGCTTCTCCTGAAGAAGAAGCTTATGATCCTGAGAACCCTGCAATAGCAGAGGTAAATTACTTAGGTGAACCTTATGGAAACACCTATAACTCAACATGGAGAAATCATCCAAATTTCTCATGGAAGGATCAAAAGCCTCAACAAGGCTTTAATAATGGTGGAAGAAACAGGTTTAGTAATAGCAAGCCTTTTCCATCATCCACTCAGCAACAGACAGAGAACTCTGAACAAAATACTTCTAATTTAACAAACTTAGTGTCTGATCTATCTAAGGCCACTGTAAGTTTCATGAATGAAACAAGATCTTCCATTAGAAATCTGGAAGCACAAGTGGGCCAGCTGAGTAAAAGGATCACTGAAATCCCTCTTAGTACTCTCCCAAGCAATACAAAAGAGAATCCAAAAGGAGAGTGCAAGGCCATTGACATAAGCACCATGGCCGAACCTGTAAGGGAAGGAGAGGACGTGAATCCTAAGGAGGAAGACCTCCTGGGACGTCCAGTGATCAATAAGGAGCTTCCCTCTGAGGAACCAAAGGAATCTGAGACTCATCTAGAGACCATAGAGATTCCATTGAACCTCCTTATGCCATTCATGAGCTCTGATGAGTATTCCTCTTCTGAAGAGAATGAGGATGTTACTGAAGAGCAAACAACCAAGTTTCTTGGTGCAATCATGAAGCTGAATGCCAAATTATTTGGCATTGATGCTTGGGAAGTTGAACCTCCCTTGTTCATCAATGAACTAAGTGATCTGGATCAACTGACATTGCCTCAGAAGAGACAGGATCCTGGAAAGTTCATAATACCTTGTACTATAGGCACCATGATCTTTAAGGCTCTGTGTGACCTTGGTTCAGGGATAAACCTCATGCCCCTCTCTGTAATAGAGAAACTGGGAATCTATGGGGTGCAAGCTGCTAAAATCTCATTAGAGATGGCAGACAATTCAAGAAAACAAGCTTATGGACAAGTAGAGGACGTGTTAGTAAAGGTTGAAGGCCTTTACATCCCTGCTGATTTCATAGTCCTGGATACTGGAAAGGAAGAGGATGAATCCATCATCCTAGGAAGACCTTTCCTGGCCACAGCAAGAGCTGTGATTGATGTTGACAGAGGTGAAATAGTCCTTCAATGGAATGAGGACTCCCTTGTGTTTAAAACTCAAGGATCTTTCTCTGCAACCATGGAGAGGAAGCAGAAAAAGCTTCTCTCAAAGCAGATTCAAATAAAGCCCCCACAGTCAAACTCTAAGTTTGGTGTTGGGAGGCCACAACCAAACTCTAAGTTTGGTGTTGAACTCCCATATCCAAACTCTAAGTTTGGTGTTGGAGAGTCTCAACAAAGCTCTGCACATCTGTAAGGCTCTATGAGAGCCCACTGTCAAGATATTGACATTAAAGAAGCGCTTATTGGGAGGCAACCCAATTTTTATTTATCTAACTATATTTTTCTTAGTTATATGTCTTTATAGGTTCATGATCATGTGGAGTCACAAAATAAGAATAAAAATTGAAAACGGAATCAAAAACAGTAGAAGAAAAATAACACCCTGGAGGAGCATCTGTCTGGCGTTCAAACGCCAGAACAGAGCATGGTTCTGGCGCTGAACGCCCAGAATGGGCAGCATCCTGGCGCTGAACGCCCAGAACAAGCATGGTTCTGGCGTTCAATGCCAGAAATGGCAGCAAATGGGCGTTGAACGCCCAAAATGGGCACCAACCTGGCGCTAAACGCCCAGAGTTGTGTGCAAGGGCATTTTACATGCCTAAATTGGTGCAGGGATGCAAATGCCTTGACACCTCAGGATCTGTGGACCCCACAGGATCATCTCAGGATCAGTGGACCCCACAGGATCCCCACCTACCTCATCATCTCTCTTTCCATTCATGATCATCCCTTCTGTTTTCCATTTACCACTCACATCCATACACCCACTACCTTCAAAATTCAACATCTCTCTCCTACCCAATCCCACCCATATGGCCGAATACACACTCCCATCCATCTCCTCCATTTCTTCTTCTTATTCTTCTATTCTTTCTTCTTTTGCTCGAGGGCGAGCAACATTCTAAGTTTGGTGTGGTAAAAGCATAGCTTTTTTGTTTTTTTTCCATAACCATTGATGGCACCTAAGGCCAGAGAAACCTCTAGAAAGAGGAAAGGGAAGACAAAAGCTTCCATCAAGGGTCTATAGCTCAGTGGTAGAACATTTGACTGCAAATCAAGAGATCCCTGAGATACCTCAGGGGATACATTTTCTTCCACACAATTATTGGAAGCAACTAAGGGTGGAACATCAAGAGCACTCCATCATCCTTCATGAAATCAGAGAAGATCTAAAAGCAATGAAGGAGGAGCAACAAAGACAAGGAAGAGACATAGAAGAGCTCAAGGACATCATTGGTTCCTCAAGAAGGAAACGCCACCATCACTAAGGTGGATTCATTCCTTGTTCTTATTTCTTCTGTTTTTCGTTTTCTATGTTATGTGCTTATCTATGTTTATGTCTTCATTACATGATCATTAGTAGTAGTAACTATGTCTTAAAGTTATGAATGTCCTATGAATCAATCACCTCTCTTAAATGGAAAAAATGTTTTAATTCAAAAGAATAAGAAGTACATGAGTTTCGAATTTATCCTTGAACTTAGTTTAATTATATTGATGTGGTGACAATGCTTCTTGTTTTCTGAATGTATGCTTGAACAGTACATATGTCTTTTGAAGTTATTGTTTGAGAATGTTAAATATGTTGGCTCTTGAAAGAATGATGACTAGGAGACATGTTATTTGATAATCTGAAAAATCATAAAAATGATTCTTGAAGCAAGAAAAAGCAGCAAAGAACAAAGCTTGCAAAAAAAAAATATAGGCAAAAAAAAAATAATAAGAAAAAGAAAAAGCAAGCAGAAAAAGCCAAAGCTCTTAAAACCAAGAGGCAAGAGCAAAAAGCCAATAACCCTTAAAACAAAAAGGCAAGGGAAATAAAAAGGATCCCAAGGCTTTGAGCATCAGTGGATAGGAGGGCCTAAAGGAATAAAATCCTGGTCTAAGCGGCTAAACCAAGCTGTCCCTAACCATGTGCTTGTGGCGTGTAGGTGTCAAGTGAAAACTTGAGACTGAGCGGTTAAAGTCAAGGTCCAAAGCAAAAAAAAGAGTGTGCTTAAGAACCCTGGACACCTCTAATTGGGGACTTTAGCAAAGCTGAGTCACAATCTGAAAAGGTTCACCCAATTATGTGTCTGTGGCATTTATGTATCCGGTGGTAATACTGGAAAACAAAGTGCTTAGGGCCACGGCCAAGACTCATAAAGAAGCTGTGTTCAAGAATCATCATACTAAACTAGGAGAATCAATAACACTATCTGAACTCTGAGTTCCTATAGATGCCAATCATTCTGAACCTCAATGGATAGAGTGAGAGGCCAAAACTATTCAAGAGGCAAAAAGCTATAAGTCCCGCTCATTTGATTGGACCTATGTTTCATTGATAGTTTGGAATTTATAGTATATTCTCTTCTTTTTATCCTATTTGATTTTCAGTTGCTTGGGGACAAGCAACAATTTAAGTTTGGTGTTGTGATGAGCGGATAATTTATACGCTTTTTGGCATTGTTTTTAGTATGTTTTTAGTAGGATCTAGTTACTTTTAGGGATGTTTTCATTAGTTTTTATGTTAAATTCACATTTCTGGACTTTACTATGAGTTTGTGTGTTTTTCTATGATTTCAGGTATTTTCTGGCTGAAATTGAGGGACTTGAGCAGAAATCAGATTCAGAGGTTGAAGAAGGACTGCTGATGCTGTTGGATTCTGACCTTCCTGCACTCAAAGTGGATTTTCTGGAGCTACAGAACTCGAAATGGCGAGCTTCCAATTGCGTTGGAAAGTAGACATCCAGGGCTTTGCAGCAATATATAATAGTCCATACTTTGGCCAAGAATAGATGATGTAAACTGGCGTTCAACGCCAGCTCTCTGCCTAAATCTGGCGTCCAGCGCCAGAAAAGGATCCAAAACCAGAGTTGAACGCCAAAAATGGATCAAAACCTGGCGTTCAACTCCACAAATGGCCTCTGCACGTGCAACACTCAAGCTCAGCCCAAACACACACCAAGTGGGCCCCGGAAGTGGATTTATGCATCAATTACTTACTCATGTAAACCCTAGTAGCTAGTTTATTATAAATACGACCTTTTACTATTGTATTAGACATCTTTGGATTATCTTTTGATCTATTGATCACGTTTTAGGGGGCTGGCCATCTCGGCCATGCCTGGACCTTTCACTTATGTATTTTCAACGGTAGAGTTTCTACACTCCATAGATTAAGGTGTGGAGCTCTGCTGTTCCTCAAAGATTAATGCAAGTACTACTGTTTTCTATTCAATTCATCTTATTTTGCTTCTAAGATATTCATTCGCACCTCAACCTGAATGTGATGAACGTGACAATCATCATCATTCCCTATGAACGCGTGCCTGACAACCACCTCCGTTCTACATTAGATTGAATGAGTATCTCTTAGATCTCTTAATCAGAATCTTCGTGGCGTAAGCTAGAATGATGGCGGCATTCAAGAAAGGATGAGCAGAAATAAGAAAGGACGCGTGCGCGTACAACGCGCTTAAGCGGGGATGAGCAGAAATAAGAAAGGACGCGTGCGCATACCGTGCGCGCACGCGTGCATGGAGTTGGGCTAGGGGCTTAGAGTTGGCCCAACTCAGGCCTAACTCTCTGGAGAATGGCCTGGGAGTCGCGCCACTAGATTTGCACGCACGCGGCAAGTACGCGTCCGCGTGCCTTGAGGGGAATGGAGATCCACGCGTGAGCGTGCAGTGCGCTCTAGCATGGGATGGCAGAATAGGCTGGGGCGCGTGTGCGTACCTTGCGCGCACGCGTACATGAGATTGGGCCTGAGGCTTAGAATGGGCTTGAGGCACGCCCAACTCTCTGGTCCATGGCCTAGTTTGATGGCACCACGCAAGGACGCGCGCGCGGCAAGTGCGCGTCCGCGTATTTTGACGATTTGTGAAATGGCGCGCCGGCGCGATGCATGCGCTCGCGCAGGTCTGGTTGTGCCTGGGGCCTAGAGCTAGCCCAGAAATGGCTTAACTCTCTGGGGTTTGGCTCAATCAATTGCAGCAGCAAATCGGCGCTGACGCGGCAGGTGCGCGTCCGCGTGGGTTAATGTTGGGCTCAAGGCACAATGTTTGCCCAAAGGAGGCCCAACTCTCTGGAGTGTGGCTCGTGGTGCATGCGCGTCGGGACGCGTACGCGTACGTTGTGCGCGCGCGTCCACGCCCTTTCTTCCTCTCTTTTTTTATTTTTTTTTTTCAGAAAAAAAACTTGCTGGGTGCTCCCCTTAGTGTTCACAACTCTTATTCACGCAACCATCATACAATTCACAAAAATGTAATTTTTGATATTATTCATCTACTACTAAACACAACATGCATGTGACTAAGCTAACAATTAAATTGTACAAACAAATTATGTGAAACATCTACCTACAATGGTAACTCAAATCACTTATTAGGCAAATTTAAAAGGGAATGGAAAGAGTTTACCATGGTGGGGTGTCTCCCACCTAGCACTTTTAGTTTAAGTCCTTAAGTTGGACATTTTGGGATGCTTATTGTCATGGTGGCTTATGTTTGTACTCATCCTTGAATCTCCAAGGATCTTTGCTTCTCAATTGGTTGACAGAATTTCCAACCCTGGTCATCAAGCTTGGGCAAAGTTCTACCCAAGATATGAGTCCCCATAGTTGGTCTTCACATAGCGAACCGGGATCCCATATCTTGTCTTCACACCCATCCGTTAGTTGAGTGTCATGGTTTTGTCGGATGAGCGGTTGACATAAAGGTGATTGACTCATAGAATTCTCTTTACTCCACCAATGCTTCCTCCTAGATCCGTATAAAGTATTCCTTGTCCCAACATCATCCCTATACCTTGAGGCTTTGACCTTAATGAGCCTAATTCCTAACTTGCAACCAATACACAACGTATTCTTGCTTTTAATTCCACAGAGAGCTCTAAGTTGTCCATCCGTTTCAATCAAACCATATTCAAGCGAGAAAGTAAAGCTTATGGATAAGAATTTTACCCACTTGAATGTTGTGTTGGATGGTGACTCGGGAAGGGGGACCTCCCCACACTTAGACAATGCAAGATCTACTTCCTTGTGCTCTTCTTTAGTTGTTTCCACCTCTTCACAATTCTCTTCACTTTCAACCTCATCCTCTTTGTTACGTGGCTTGGTGTTATCTTCAAGAACTTCATCTTGTTTAACGAGAGGCGATCCAATTTTGGATAGAAATTCATTGATGAACGAGGTCATCTCTTGATCAACCTCTTCATATTCTTCAATTTCAATATACACCATGCCAACGTTTTCCTCTTGGTAGCTCTCTTTCTCATTGCTCACCAAGGGTATGGGAGGTTGTGCACACTCTTTTATACTTTCAACTTCATGTCCAATGGGAGAGGATTCCATTGTAGAGAGAAATTCATTCATGATCGAATCCATCTCTTGATAGGCCTCTTCCAAGTCTCCAACGATGAGATGCCTTGGGGGTTGCGCACCTTCTTCAACTTTAATATCAAGCTCCTTGGAAGAGTGCTCCATGAGGCTACATTCCCTTGGACTTTCAACATCTCCTAAATCTTCAACCACTTCTTCCTTTTCTTCAATGATTATAGGTTCCTCTAGTTGCTCCAATACAAAATTTGACTCCTCTTTCCCCACCGAATTTTCCAATTTCTCCTTCATACTTTGCTCTTCTTTTGACTTCTCACATGTGGTCACGGAGGTACCTTGAGTATTCAAGCATTGGTGGGCTAAAGTGTGCACCACCTTGGTCAAATTGGTCACAAACTCAAGTGTATCCCGCTTCATGGCTTCTTGTCCTTGGAGTAACAAAGTGAGAGGATCGTCTATTGGGGCTTGGGGTGAATAGGAAGGTTTATTATTTTGGAGAGAGGGTTCATGGTAGGAAGGTGGTTCTTCTTGGTAAGGGTATGGAGATGGTGACGGTTGAGGTGGTTCATGGTAGTAATCTTGATAAGGTTGTGGTGGTTCTAAAAGTTCTTGCTCATAATGGCCATAAAAATATGGTATGGATGATTGGTTATATGATGGATATGGATCATAGGGTGGTGCTTGGTGATGAAAGGCTTGTGAGAATGGTTGAGGTTCATGTTGAGGATGCGATTCATAGGCATATGGTGGTGGTGCTTGGAAGTCACAAGGTGATTCACCATAGCCATTGAATTGACATGCATTAGGATGAGAGTTATACCTATAAGTGTCCGGAGGTTGATGCCAATAGGAGTGATCAATTCCTTGAGGCTCCTCCCATCTTGGAGTGTTCCATCCTTGGTACATGTTAGCATTGAAGTTCACATTCCCTACAACACAATTAGAGCCAAACTCATAGCCAAAGTGAGAATTCATTATGAAAGAAACAAAATAAAACTAACAAAATCTAGTAAACAAGCAAAAGACAAACTATTTACACTATTCACATATGTACAATAACCAATAACATAACACCATTGCAAATCCCCGGCAACGGCGCCATTTTGACGATTGGATTTTTGACGGTTTAGAATTTCACAAATGAAATCTCGTTGAAGTATAGTCTCTAAACCAACAATAATCCTTTCATGCAAAAGGTTGTTTGTCACTAGTACAAACCCCTAAAATTTATAAACCGAAGTATTGGACCTCGGGTCGTTCTCCCTAGGAATTGTAATGAAGTGTCTTGTTATTGGTTATGAGTTATTTTGGGGTTTTGGATGAGAGGCATGAAAAGTAAATGGCAATGGAAATAAACTAACTACTATAAAAGCTCTTGGCAAGATATGAGAACTAGAAGTCCTATCCTAGTTATCCTTCTCAATGGTGATGAGAATTGTTCATTGCTACCACTTAGTTAACCCTTACTAATTAAAGGCAAGTCAAGTGGATGAATTGATTTGAGCCACAAGTCCTAGCCAACTCCCGAGGGAAGACTAGATTTAGTGCACTCCAAACCAATTAGCAATCTCTCCAATTATCAATCAACAAAGGAATTAGATAACTCAAGTGTCACTAATTACTCTACCTAGGCCAAGAGGAACAAAATCTACACTAAAACTAAAAGAGACATTTCAACAAACACATAAAGTGCAATAGAGGTAAACATTATTAATTGCAAGAATTAAAGGAATCTACAACTACAAAAACAAGAGATCAACGATAGAAAAGCGAAGAAGACACATTTATTATGAATTACCTCTTATTGAATTGGAAGAATGTAGAAAGAACAATACTAGAGATCTACAACAAAATTATAAGAACAACATAAAGGAAATTACAACAAAAGAGTAGAAGAAGATTGAATGTAGCAACAAAGAATTGAGAGATAGAAGTGGAAGAAAGCAAAGATTAAAACCTAGATCTAAGAACTAAACCTAACCCTAATCCTAATTCTAGAGAGAAGTGAGAGCTTCTCTCTCTAAAACTCTAAGCTAAAAGTGATTATTGGTTAAAAGGTGATGATTCATCACAATGATGATGCCTTCCCCTTAATCCTTCATCCTTTTATTCCCTTCCCTTAGCAATTTGGCGCCAAAAATGGGTTCAGAAACCCTCTCAAATCGCCAGGCACGTGTTGCATTAATGAGGTCATGTGCCATCATCGGCGCGTGCGCGCATGGTACGCGTGCGCGTCCCTGGTCGATTCTGCAATGTGCGTGTGAGCGCCTTGTGCGCGTGCGCGTGCAGGGCTGACTTTGCTTCTTTGACTTTTTATGCTTCTCTCCACTTGTATGCTTCCTTCCTTGCTTCCTTTGATCCATGCCTAGCCTATTTCAATCCTGGAATTACTAGCAAACACATCAAGGCATCTTTATGGAATCAAAGAAGAATTAGAATTCATCAAGATAAGGCTTAAAAAGCATGTTTTTACACTTAAGCACAAATATGGGAGAGATAACAAAATCATGCTAATTCCTAGGCTAAATGTGACAAAAGGTTATCAAAATACTCTAAATTCAATGCAAAACAAACCGTCAAATTGGGGTTTGTCACACTCCCACTTTGTCATCCCCAAAATTAGAAGAAAGTCAAGTGAGCTTAATGGATCCTAGTCCATAAGTCCTAGCCACCTCACTAATTGATTTAGTGAAAGACTAGAGTCAATGGCAACAAATTATCAATTACTTGGACATTAGTAACTCTAGGTCACCCAAGTTACCAACCCAAGCCAAGAATACAAAAATCTACTCTAAAATCCAACCAAGCATTTTATCAAACACTTGGAAGGCACTAAAAGGAAAGCATGGTAAAATAGCAAGAAATATAAATCTACAACTATCTAATGTAAGAAAAGTAAGAATAACAACCCAATTAAATAATAAGAAACATGAAAACATAAATTGCATTAATTGAAATTAAAATTAACAAAGTGTCATAAACATAAAGGCAACAAATAAAGGAAATGGCAAATAAAACTAAAGAGCAAAGATGTAAGAACAATAAATTGCAAGAAAAATTAAATCAAAGTAAGAATTAAAGCATAAACCTAAGAGAAATCTAACCTAATCTACCCTAATTCTAGAGAGAAAAGAGAGCTTCTCTCTCTAGAATATAACCTAAAGTAAGTTTCTACTCTATCCTAATTGCTCCCCCTTGATCCATCTTGAATTTAGCCTCTAATAGCTTCAGAAATGAGTTGGATTTGGGTCTGGATGGCTCAGAAATCGCCCCCAGCATATTGCCTTTAACTTTAAGTTGGTCACGTGCCACTTGTCACGCATACGCGTGGGTGACGCATACGCGTCGCCTGGCAGATGTCTTTATCACGCGTATGCGTGGGTCACGCGTACGAGTTACCATGAATCCTCCAAATGCTCCTTTCTTCATGAGTTCTCCACTTTGTATGCTTTTCTTCACTTCTTCCATCCAATCCTTGTCTTATAAACCCTGAGTTCACTCAACAAACCTATCAAGGCATCGAATGGGAGAAAAGTGAATTAAATTTAGCACTTTAAAAGCCTAAAAAGCATGTTTTCAATCATTAAGCACAAATTAGGGAGAATTACAAAACCATGCTATTTTAAAGAATAAATGTGAAAAATTTTGATAAAATCTACCAAATTCAATACAAGATAAACCATAAAATTGTGGTTTATCAACCCCACCAATATGTACCACCTTTTTATCATAAAACCTTTCTCCCAAACAATGAACACTCCTCTCCACCTCAAACACTCATGGATGACGCTCTCGTTTCAATTCTTCAAGGGCAACGTGAAGTCCGAAGGAGGCAAGAAAAATTCATGGCTATCTTAGTCGAGGTAGCAACTAACTTAGCCTCCCGACGCTTATGCAATCAAGGCACTCCCATTGCCAAATATGGAGAATCAAGTGAAAAGCGTAGTATAAAAGAGAGGCTTGAATCTTAAGTGGAGAATGAGTAGTGGACTTTTATATTAGAACAAGTGGAGGAAGCCAAAATCATTGAAAAGGAATAAGTGATTGATGATTTAGGAGATGTTGAATGCAAAGAGGAATCTAAAGTTGTAAAGCCATCTTCCATTGAGCTTGAAAATGATGTTAAGGAAGATAACCTCCAAAGCATACGGTGAATGATGAAGAATTGGAATAAGTGGAGCAAGAAACAAGTCCTCCTATTGATGATGATTCTATACCAACATATGATCTCTTTGAGTTTGGTGAATATTCTCCCATTGAACTTAAATTAGATGTTGATGTAGACTTCACTCAACCTCTGACTTATGACTTGAGTGATGGGAAAGAGCTAGAAGAAATTAATGAGAAAGAGATTGAATTTGAAGAATCTAGTCAAGTGGTTGAAGTCCCTCAAAAAGGACGAACAAGAGTAAAAATTGCTTTGTCAAGACCGTTGGAAACATATCTCCCTAAGCCATCACCATCCATTCTTTCTTTCAAGTGGGTAAATTCATATCTCTTAGCTTTCTTATTCCGCTTGAATATGGTTTGCTTGAGACGAATGGTCAACTTAGAGCTCTTTGTAGATTTAAGAGCAAAAGGGAGATGGTTAGTAGTTGGAAACAATATTCAAGGTTCTTTATGGTTAATAGCTCAAAGTTTAAGTGCAAGGATTGGTGTGATACTCAATTGCTTGGGTCTAGGAAGATGTTTGTGACTTTGAATGAGAATTCAAAATGCTTACCACCCGGATGGAATTGCCATGATCAACTTGAAAACTGGTGTGAAAACAAAGTTTGGGATGCCAGATTACAAGTTGAAGATCGACTTTGGGAGCTCATAACTTTTTTGGAAGTTCATCAAAGCTTGGTGCGATTAATTTTGAATTTTGGAGCATTTTGGATATTCAAGCATTTTGGAAGTTCAAAGATGAGTATAAGCACAAGCCACCATGGTAAACTCTTTCTACTTTTCCTTTTCTATATAGTTGATGAATAAATTGAATTTCAATTGTTAGGTACTTCACTTCTTTTTAGCACTCTTGTAAATATTTTTCTTAGTTGTTAGCTTGTTTTGGTGGATTTTTATTTTGAATTGCATGTGTGAATAGTTGAAATAGTTCTAAAAGTTAGAAATCTTGTTAATTTGGAGTTTGCTTTGTTTTTTTTTAATTTGATTTTCTAATTTTGTTGTTTTTATTTGGATTTTAGTTATTTTGCTTATTTTGGGTTGGATTTTATTTTTAGAATGCCAAAATATAGGTTAGAAAACTCTTTTTAATTATAGGTTGCCTTTAAAAAATATGGGGCAACCATCATGCGTACGCATGACCCCCTACCCGAAGGAAATGGTCATCGTGCATAGATCGTGTGCATACTGTGAGTGTGCATACCTCCTGGACAGTGTGATTGCTAAACTGGTTTTGAATTACCTCTATAACTTTCTTGTCAAGTTTTGGTCAAATTTTTTCTTCAAGGTTTGTTTTCAACGCTTTGTGCATCAACCATTGAAGTGAATGTTTTTAAATTTTTCAAATGCCCAAAGCTTGTAAATTTGCTTATTTGAGGTTTTCTTTTGTCTATATTTGCAATATTGGTGCATTTTTTACTTTTGTAACCATTTAATTACACTCTTGGCTCTTAAATGATTTTTGGTTATATTAGGCATTAATCTCATTCTTTTTCACACCAATTTTGTAATTCTACTGGTTAAATGCATTGATGAATGATTATGCCTCATTTTGCATCTTTTATACTTGTTTCATCATCAATGATTTTAGATATGCTTGAATAACACGTAATACTTGATTGATTTATTATGTGCACCCATATATTCAATTTGGTCATTTTAAGCATAGTGCATTACTTGTGAATGTGAGCTTGCTTGTCGACTGAAAATTTTTTTTTTGAAAACCTTCATAGTTTAAGAACCATGCTTGCTATGCAAATGACATTTAACTTTCTTTTCCCTTAACTTTTAGTTTCTAACTAACTCTTTTAACTTTTCTTTTCAATTTTCTTTTCCAACTAATCCTTTTTCTCTTTACTTTGATGCATAGCAACATTGTTTCTTAACTTCTTTTGTAAAATAGACAAGTAACCTGATTTTCATTTAATAAAATTGTTTGGAATGTGAATTCTAACTAACTTTGGTTCCTACTTTCATTTACATTCCAAATCAATTCTACTTTTATGCGCTCACTTCACTTATATGTTGTATTTCCTCAATTACCTGCTCTTTCCTGCTTTTCATATTCTTTTTGCCTTGTATGCCTTAGACTACCTTTCATATTCCCATTTTCTAGAATTTTTCAAGATGACTGACAGGAAAGGGAAAGGCAAAGCTAAGGATAGCTCAAGTAAGAGGAAGTGAACTCCACAAACCGCTGAAACAGCGGATGAGTTTCTATCTGAGAGGCAACTTAGTGAGAAAATACACCCTCCTCTGACTCAATCAAGTTCGCCAACCTCTACTGCGAGTTGAGGTTTCCGCACTTTTTGGAAAAGCGGAGTCTTCATGTTGAGAGAAAGTTGCAAATACCCCCCGAGCAGCAAAAGTATACTGAGCATCAGATTGAGCAGCAAGGGTGGGTATTCTTGGATCAAGACCTAGTGGGGGTGAACGCATCGGGGGTCCGGGAATTCTATTGCAATTTTTACAAAGCGACCTTGGATGCCGTTCTCCTCTGAGGCAAGTAAATTATGGTCACAGAGGAAGAGATTGAAAAAGTCCTCCATTTTCTCCCTAAAGAAGCCAAGAAAGATGCTTTTCAATAGGTGGAAGAGGACATACATATGATGACCTTTGATTGGGATGCCGTCCTCAGAGTTATAGCCGTCCACCCTGACAGTCCGTGGATGTATGGACCGTCAAAGCTGGGTCCAAAGGGCATAGCGATCAAGTATCTCACAGTTGAGGCTAGGTTGTGGCATAAGATTATGACTAATTATGTAATGCCTAGAACTCATGAAACGGAGATCACATTGGATATGGCTGTACTTATTTGGTGTGTCTTCGAAGGCAAGCAGTTGTACCTTCCAAGACTCATCAGAAGGTATATGGCACGGACACATATTTTAGGCAACTTGGCATTTCCTTGCTTGATCACTCAGATAAGTCTCCAGGATGAGGTACCCTTGGAGGATGCGGATGAGAGGCCGACAGTGGTCAGTGCAAAGAAAGTAATTTTGCATGGGAATTGGTTCCCAAAATCCACCAGACGCCGAGGTCGTGGGACGACTACTCAGAGGTAGCCCATCTTCAGCAACAGCAGGACACTCAGCACCACCTTCAGCACCATCCATGCCAGCAGCACCATCATCTACCTCAGTCAATTTACCGTCTTGTGCAGCGTCTCTTTGAGCAGATTAATCAGATGGAACGTCACAATAGGCAACGCTATGAATACTTGATGAGAATTTCTGGCTACACTGACTTCCCACCTAAGGAGCCTGACACCCCCTCAGAGCATAGTGTTGAGGAGGCATTTAATTAGCAAGATAACGATTATCAATTATGTTGAGTTTAATAACTGTTGAGTTACTGAATTCTTAACCAAAACCAAAAGGGAAAAAAGTAAATTGCTGAAATAATAAAAGTGTCCTTAGATGGGAAGCAATGGCAACTTAAATCAAAGAGAATAATCAAAAACTGAAAATACCTCAAATTATCATTAATTCAATTAGAAATCTGTAACATGGAATAATTTGTAAATTATAATAATCAATTCAAATGTTGGAATAAATAAATAAAAGTAAAACTAAAAGAACATTAAACCTGGATCCAGAGTTACTCTTAAAACAAGAAGAAATCCTAAATCCTAAAAGAGAGAGAGAGAAGATCTCCCTCTCAACTAAATCTAAATCATTGAAAGGTGAAAATATGCGAGCTCCCTTTGAATGGAAGCATTCCCACACTTTATAACCTCTGGTCTATGCTGTCTGTACTTGGATCTGGCCAAAAAGGGCTTCAGAATTCGCTGGGGGCGTATTCTGTAATTTCTGGTGCGTGGCCTCTGTCACGCGTCTGCGTGGGTCATGCGGTCGCGTCATTTGGAGCTTTTCCGTGCCACGCGGTCGCGTCAGTCATGCGACCGCGTCATATGTATTCTGCTTAAGGCGTGCGGTCGCGTCAGTCATGCGGCCGCGTCGCTGCTGATTTGTGCTTGGCACACGATCGCGTCATCCATGCGATCGCGTGGATACCAGTTTCCTTAAAGCTCCGTTTTGCTTCCTCTTTCCATTCTAGTATGTTTCCTTTTTCATCCTTTAAGTCATTCTGCCTTTAGAAAATCTGAAAATACTCAACACACTAATCACGGCATCGAATGGAAATAAAGGTAATTAAAATAATTAACTTTTAAAGCTTAGGAAACATGTTTTTCACAACATGACATAATAAGGAAGGGAAAGTAAAACTATGCAATTAATGTGAATAAGTAGGTGAAGAGTTGAATAAATCACTCTAATTAAGCACAAAAGAACTCATGAAATATGGGTTTATCAACCTCCCCACACTTAAACACTAGCATGTCCTCATGCTAAATCCAAGGTAAATAGTTAAGGTTAAAGTGATGGAATGTTATGAAATGCAACCTATGCTAAATGCATCTACCTAATGAGTCATGCAATTCTAATTCATCCACTCATATATAAAGTTTACATGTAGCTAAGTCAATTCACATTCTCAAGGAGTTGTGTGTATATATATAGCCAACCCTTAAATAATAAAGCACTTTAGCAAATGAGATGGGAAAGAAAACATTGTACAAACTTGCAAAACAATTAGTAAATTTTGAGTATAGATATATGTTGATGAGTTATTGAACCCTCACTGGATTTTGTGTTTACTCTCTAGTCACTCAGTGTTTATTGGGTTTATTCACTCTATTTTTTTTTTATTCTTAATTTCTACAGCTTTGTTTTTCATCTAACCAATCAACAATTATAGAATATAGTCATACCAAAAAATCATGAGGTCTTAATTAAGGTTGTAATGTGGTCAAGGTAAAGGTAAGGATTTATGTATAGGGTCAAGTGAGCTAATAAGTGAATCCTTAATTAGACTAAGATCTCACCTAACATACATATTCAGCAAGATAAAACTTCTTTACCTATTTTCCCATAATTTTCCACTTATTGTTACATGCTCATGTTTCACTTTTTATCAATTTTTTTTATCCCATGTGCATTGTTTTTATTTTGCATTGGGGAATTTCTTTTGTATCCCCTTTTATTTAAATGCTAAAAAAATTAACTTTTTTTTAATGCACATGATAATTGAATCATTTAGATTTTCTCATGAGCATGCTTCCCAAATTTTATTTTATTCCTTTTAACTTCTCTACCTTTTTTTTCTATCATCCATGTTCCCAAAAGGTTTCCCACATTTAACTCTACTTATAATTTTCTATCTTAAGCTAACCAAGGATTCACTTGGGATTTTATTTTGTTTTTCTGCTTAAGGCTAGTAATTTGGCTAAATAGAATAAAGGGGTTTTGAAAGGCTCAAGGGGGCTAACAAGGGTAATGTAAAAGGTAGGCTAATTTGGGGTGAGTGAGCTAAAATCAAATGATGGCCTCAATCATTCTCTTGGTATGTATCTATTCTATATTCTATAATTGGACATATAGATTAAAGCAAAGTAAAGAACATCAGAATAAAAAGAAATGTGACACACAGAAATGAAATTATGGTTTGAATGCAACCATACAATTTAAGCTCAAGACTCACAGGCTGTGTGTTCTCTAACTCAAGCATCATATATCATTCATATATCGTATGCAGGTTTAGTTAAAAATTCCCATTATTCTCTTGAAAAAAATTATTCAGGGTAGCTTTTAAAGTTTTAATGTTCCTCCTTGATGAAATGTTGTCAACTAACATGTAATGCTATATATACAAGGTGTGGGTTGTTTTGATTCTGTTAAAGTTTCTAGTTTAATTCCTTTTTATATTTTTCTATTTAAACTATACTATCTTATGCTAAAAAGGGTAAACTATACTAATTAATCCACTAATAAATCAGAATTGCAAACTAAACTAAACAACTAAAATAAACTAAATGGCTAAAGTATGAACTAAAGATGCAAAATGCAGCACATAGAGTAAAATACACAAGTAGCAATGTATAAGTACTCAGAAAATAACAATAAAAGAAAAAGAGAAAAATACAGAAAAATATCCAAAATAAAAGAAAAAGTATGTAGTGGTTCACCAAAATAAACGCCAGAGATGGCGACCTCCCCACACTTAAAATGAAGCATCGTCCTCGATGCTCAATCAAGCCTGGTGTGAAGGAGTGTCATCAATGGTAGGGATGGTAGCTGGGGTCTCCGTGGTGGTGGTGAGCTGAGGGTCTGGCTACTGTGGAGGTGGGACGGACTGGAGCGGGATCTCCGGATCTGCAGCCTCTATCTGGGGCATAACCTCCTGATGCGAGGCAGCCTGCTCTGTGGCTGCCTGCTGATGAGTCTCCGCCTGGGAATGAGGCTCCTCCTCGTGCTCATCCTCCTCCTCGTGCTCCTCCTCTGATGGCTCTGAAGGGGTGTTGGACTCGGAGGGGATGTCGGCGCCCTGTCTGATCATCAACTTCAGATGGGAATAGCGTCGCCTGCTGCGGCGCTCTAATCTCTCATACCGGCGCCTGTTATGGCGCTCCATCTGATCAAGCTGGCAGAATAGACGGTGCACGAGGCGATAGACCGGCTCAGAGGCGGGTGGAGGTGCAGTGGTAGCAGCAGGGGCAGCTGGGGCAGCTGTGGATGAAGAAGGTCCAGCAGACAAAGGGGCTGTCTCATCAGTAGCAGTGACAGGTGGTGGTCTGTAGCCCAAAGCAAGGAAGTTCCTGCTGTGCGGGATGATCTTCCTGCAGTCCGCTGCTGGTGGTCTCTCATCGGCATCCTCCCAAGGCACATCAGCCTGACGGCCTAGCCGTGTAACCAGGTAAGGAAAGGGGAGGGTGCCTCGTACGTGGACCCTGGCCATATAATGCCGGATAAAACGAGGTAAGTATATGTCCTTACCCTCCAGCACACACCAAAGCAGGGTGATCATGGTAGCTGGGATCTCCGTCTCGTGAGTACTCGGCATCACAAAATTACTCAAGATCTGATGCCATAGCCGAGCCTCATCGTTCAAGTACACTCTCTTGATCCCTCTAGGCATAGTGGTGTTCTGACCATCTCCCAAGGAACAGCAAGGTCGAGAGCTATCCATGCCTTTACGGCATCCCAGTCAAACTGCATCTGGCCCATGTCCTCCTCAGCCTGTGCAAAACCATCTGGCTGATCGGACTTGGCTGGGAGTTGGAGAATGGTCTCTATGGCCTCCTTTGTGACCAGAATTTGCTTTCCCCTCAGGTTCACTGCATCAAGGGTAGTAAGGTAGTAGTTGCAATAGAATTCCCGGACCCAAGATGCATTGACCTCTGTCAGTGGTCTCTCCAGAAAGAACCAGCCTTGTTGCTTGATTTGCTCAGTAGTGTACTGTTGGAGGGCCTCTGGAATCTTCAAGGTACGTTCCAAGTATAGATTTCTAGAGTTTGCAAAAGCCGAGTACTTCAGTTCACAGTACCGGTTTGCAAATTTTATAGGATCATTTGCAGGAAGCAGCTGGTTAGCTTTCTCCTACTGTGTGAAGTTCTTCTCCCGCCATGATGAATCGTGCATTAGAGCAATGATGGACTGGGAGGAATCTCCTCTCTTGCGCTTGCTAGTAGCCTTGCCTTTGCCTTTCCTTTGTGAGGCAGACATCCTAAAAAACAGAAAATCAGGAATGGATAAAAAAATAGGAAAGCAAATAGGCAATTAAACAAAGAAAACTCAAAGCGGTAAGGGAGAAATAGAATAAGGAAAATGAGTAATTGAATTGTGATCGAATGAATGTTAAATGGAAAGAAAATAAGCAATATGCCATGGTTAGAAAGTTAGAGGAAAGTGAAAATAATCAGAAAAGAGACCAAAAGGGTTAGTATGGTTAGGATTTGAAAAAGAAATTAGTAAATTAAAATCAGTGAGTTAGGAAGGTAAGTGGCATAGAAAAATTCCATATAACAAGGATTCACAGGTAAGAATAGAAGTACTCATAATTGAACAAGCAGTTTATGAACCAGAAAATCAAAAAGGATGAGAAAGTCTGCCATAGCATGCATGTAAAGGTTTGGGTAAAGCAAAGTAAAACAGATTTCAGAAATGCCAAACCAAAACATGAATGAAAATAATTTAAAAAAAATTTGGGCAGCATTCCGGCTAAAATTGGATTGTCCCAGAAAATAAACAGCAATTTAATCAGTTCATATGAATTAAAAAAATTCAAGCCGCATGTACATAGATATAAAATAAACATAAAAACTCAATGTAAACAGCAGCAACATACAAGAAAGCAGCATATGAATCATGATTATAGCAGCAACAGATTTGCACATAGGGTAAAACAGAAGTAAGAACAGTGCAAGTAAACAGACCTAGATCCACTAACCACAGCCTAAGCTACCTAACAACCTAAAAATCCACTACAACATGCAAGTCTAACTATCCTAATTATGAACATAAACGGAATAAAAAATACAGAAAAGTTACGAACAGATAAAAAAAAATGGTTGCGTGTTGCGGAACCTGGTAAGCGGAAGGGGTGGAACAGGGAAGAAGGTAGTTCAGGTGGCGTCCGGCGCGGTGGTGGTGCACGGCGATGCGGTGGTGGCGGCGGAGGGGGTTGGTGTCGGAGAAAGGGTTTAGGTGGTGGGTGGTGGTTGGAGGGAGAGGATAGGGGTGGGAGGTTGTGGTTGGGGTTGCTGGCTGAAGGGGTGGGGCACCGTGGATGGCCGGCGGTGGTGGGCGGTGGTGGCGGCGAGCAGCGGTGGAAAGGGGAGGAGAGAGGAAGAAGGAAGGAGAGAGAAAGGGAGGGGGTGGTACGGCGGCGGTGGCGGGTCGGCGGCAGCGTCTGGGTGATGGTGCGGTGGCGGCTGGAAGGTGGTGGGTGGTGGTTGGAGGGAGAGGAGGCAGAGACGAGGAAGAGGGTTGGGGGTGAGGGCTGCGCGACTGATAGGGTTCGCGGGCTGGGGGGGTTATATTTTCGAATCCATGCGGCCGCGTGGGGCACGCGGTCACGTGGTTGGGACGAGAATGGGAGTGACGCGATCGCGTGGGGTGTGCGATCGCATGAGAGGGGGAAAGAAGGGTGACGCGATCGCATGGGTCGCGCGATCGCGTCGCTGGAAGTCGTGCTAAACGCACGACTCCAGCGCTGTTTTAGCGCAACTCTCTGTCTCCTTTTGGGGCGATGTGCAATCCATGCGACGCGATCGCGTCGCTCACGCGGTCGCGTGGGATTGGTATTGGGTAAGTGACACGATCGCATGGGGTATGCGATCGCGTGGGCCAATTTGTGCGAAACGCACAAGGGCCGCATGATTCCAGCCCAACTTTCTGTTCGTTGGATCCTTACGCCGATATATATATCACGCGGCCGCGTGGGTCACGTGGCCGCGTGGGTGGTGTTTTTCGCGATATGACGCGATCGCATGGGGCACGCGGTCGCGTCGTGCAACCTTTTTTTTTATATGCATGAAAAATGCAGAATGCAATGACTATCATGAATGCTTATGCATGATTCCAGGTTTAATAAATTAAAATGAAAAAGGAAAAATTGAAAGCAATTAACAAGAAATAAATTGAAAAAGAAGCGACCATACCATGGTGGGTTGTCTCCCACCTAGCACTTTTAGTTAAAGTCCTTAAGTTGGACATTGGAAGAGTATCCTGTTATGGTGGCTTGTGTTTAAATTCGTCCAAAAATCTCCACCAGTGCTTGGAATGCCAATAGCCTCCGGGGTCCCAAACTAGGCATGTAAAGCTTCTTCGCAGCTTTAAACAGATATCCAGCCTCCCGGGATGACGAATGTTGGAACATAATCCATGATCCCAAGCTGTGTTTTTAGATCCGCCTCCGTTTTGATTTGTAAGTTTCCATTCGGGCGGGTTAAAGAGTAGAATATCACCGTGGCGACCAAACATCCTCCGTGATCCATGCAATTGAGCACGATACCAATCTGTGTACTTCAAGGTGAAGCGTGGAACCTTATTGAACCTGGTGCACCAGCTCTGAATACGAGCTATTTCCCTCTTACTCTTAAAGTCGCAGAGAGCTCTAAGCTGGCCATCTGTTTCAAGCAAACCATATTCAAGTGAATAAGTAAAATTATAAGTTAAGGATTGTACCCACTTGAAGCTTGTATTGGGTGGCAATGGCCTTGGGATAGGTGTTTTTGGTGGTTCTGCAAGTTCCGTTTCCTTGTGCTCTTCTGTGAATTCTTCCACTTCCTTGTAAAGATCTTCGATTGTATCTGTATTCTGGTCAAAGTCTTCTGCGTCTTCCTCATCACTTGAGTCATAGATTGGAGGTTGAGAGAAATCTACCTCCGCATCATCTTCATATTCACTTGGGGAAGATTCTTCGATCTCAGAGAATTCACTTGCGGACGCAAGTTCATCACTAGGAGCACTAGACTTGTGACTATCATCATCAAGGAAATTTGCTTCTTGGATTATTCCGTCTGATTCTTCGTAAACGACTTGCCTTGGAGATTGTACGGTATCCTCCTTAGCATCAACTGTGGTATCTCGGACGGAGTTTTCCTCGATTCTGGATTCCCAAGGAAGTTCAGCATCGCCTAGATCTTCAACCAACTCTTCTTCTTGAACAATGACAGCTTCTTCCATTTGTTCTAGTACGAATTCATTCTCTGTCTTGTCCACTGGAGTCTCTAGTATTTCTTTCATGCTACGCTCTTCATTGGGCTGTCCACATGGGGCTGTGGTTGATCCTTGTATATTTGAGTGCCTAGTGGCCCATTGAATTAGTGCTTGCTCCAGTTGTTGAATGGTTGTTTGAAATTTAATCATTGTTTCTTTCAGGCGATCCTTTGCTTCGCGGTTTGCCAGACTTGGACATGATACAAAGGAAAGTGGTGATGATTGGGAACGATTGGATTGGTATTGGGGTAAGAAAGGATCATATGATGGCGAATGGTGAAGAGAATCTTGTAAGTGTGGTGGTTCGAGGTTATGTTGAAAGGATGGTTCGTATGCATGGGGTGGGGCTTGTTGGTAGTTACAAGGTTGTCCACCTTGTCTTACAGCTGGGTATGCACGGTAGAATGGTCTTTGTCCAGGATATCTCGGAGGGTGTTGCTGCCTAAAGGGTTGATTAGATCCTCTTGGCCCCATCCATCCTTGATTGGTCTGACCTTGATGCACATTCCTGCTATAACTTCTATTTCCTTTAACAATATTAGAACCAAACTCAAAGCGAGAGGGGTGAGAGTTCATAGTAGCAAATAAAGAGAAAAAGGAAAAACAACAATAAATAAACAAGCAAAAGAAAAAAATATTTACAATAACCAATAATAAGGCACACGTTAGCAGTTCCCCGGCAACGGCGCCATTTTGAAAGAAGCAGAAGATTGATGGTTTAGAGGTTATAAAAACTCTCGTTGTGAGTATAGTTACTAAACCAAGCAATCAACCTTTCTTACAAACGTGTTGGGTGTCACAAGTAACAAACCCCTTAAAAATTGTTAACCGAGTATTCAAACCTCGGGTCGTCTTCTCAAGGAACTGCGAGGAAGTATGTTCTTATTATTGGCTATAAAGGTTGTAATCGGGGTTTAGAAGGTGAGAAGCAAGTAATTTAAATGACGAGTGAATTAAATGGCAAGTAAAAATAAATAATAACTGTAAAACAACTTTTGGCAAGATAAGGGAAATTATAAGTCCAACTTAGTTATCCTTCTCAACAATAATGAAAGTTGTATCTTAATTCCACTTGGTCAACCTTTACCAGAGCAAAGGAAAGTTAAGGGACTAATTAAATTGACCTTTGAATCCTAATTATTTCCTAAGAAAAGGTTGGGATTATCTAAGTTCAACTTAATTAGCAAGATAACGATTATCAATTATGTTGAGTTTAATAACTGTTGAGTTACTGAATTCTTAACCAAAACCAAAAGGGGAAAAAGTAAATTGCTGAAATAATAAAAGTGTCCTTAGATGGGAAGCAATGGCAACTTAAATCAAAGAGAATAATCATAAACTGAAAATACCTCAAATTATCATTAATTCAATTAGAAATCTGTAACATGGAATAATTCGTAAATTATAATAATCAATTCAAATGTTGGAATAAATAAATAAAAGTAAAACTAAAAGAACATTAAACCTGGATCCAGAGTTACTCTTAAAACAAGAAGAAATCCTAAATCCTAAAAGAGAGAGAGAGAAGATCTCCCTCTCAACTAAATCTAAATCATTGAAAGGTGAAAATATGCGAGCTCCCTTTGAATGGAAGCATTCCCACACTTTATAACCTCTGGTCTATGCTGTCTGTACTTGGATCTGGGCCAAAAAGGGCTTCAGAATTCGCTGGGGGCGTATTCTGTAATTTCTGGTGCGTGGCCTCTGTCACGTGTCTGCGTGGGTCACGCGGTCGCGTCATTTGGAGCTTTTCCTTGCCACGCGGTCGCGTCAGTCATGCGACCGCGTCATATGTATTCTGCTTAAGGCGCGCGGTCGCGTCAGTCATGCGGCCGCGTCGCTGCTGATTTGTGCTTGGCACGCGATCGCGTCATCCATGCGATCGCGTGGATACCAGTTTCCTTAAAGCTCCGTTTTGCTTCCTCCTTCCATTCTAGTATGTTTTCTTTTTCATCCTTTAAGTCATTCTGCCTTTAGAAAATCTGAAACTACTCAACACACTAATCACGGCATCGAATGGAAATAAAGGTAATTAAAATAATTAATTTTTAAAGCTTAGGAAACATGTTTTTCACAACATGACATAATAAGGAAGGGAAAGTAAAACTATGCAATTAATGTGAATAAGCAGGTGAAGAGTTGAATAAATCACTCTAATTAAGCACAAAAGAACTCATGAAATATGGGTTTATCAAGGAGCCACAGGCACCAGCAGATGACAGTGGGGATGGCAACGACTCCTTCCACTCAGCTTGATTCTATGAGCATTGAGGACGATACTAATCTTTAAGTGTGGGGAGGTCGTCCGACATCGGCAATGTTCATTTTGGGTGAAATGCTCTCTTTCCAGACACTTTCATTTTAATTTTTAGTACTTGCATTTTATTTCTAGTATACTTTTTTTTGGACTTTTGTATTTATTTTGTTGTTTTGAGAACTCTTTAGTTTATTGCACTCTTTACCTTTTGCTTTACATACTCTAGACTTCTACTCTAGCTTTGAATACTTTTTATCCTCTTTTGTGTTGGTTAGTATATATATATATATATATATATATATATATATATATATATATATATAGTTTAGTTGTAGTTGAGTAGTTGTGATTGGAAAATGCGCATAATTGAAATTAGTTAATTTTCGATATACAGGATGAATTGATTTAATTGAAAGTAGAAAATGAACTAGGTATTTTTACTTTTCCTAATCATATTATATATGCATAGAATAAATGTGGTCAATTTAATAAAATTTTTAAGAAACTTCGTTTGATTTAGGGCACTAAAATTCAAATTGATTGGAGTTGAAATTTTTCATTGAAGCTTGCATGATTTATACATTGTGGAATATGATTTTTGAGCTAAGAACACACAACCTGTGAGTTTTTGAGTCTCATTATGTGGTTACTCATTTAACCACTATTTTCATTCTTGTGTGTTGTTCTTCTTTATGATTGCAATATTTGGTTTGTTTAATTCTATATGTCCATTATTTAAGATATATATATATATATATATATATATATATATATATATATATATATATATATATATATATATATATATAGTTGCATTTATGTGATTGAGATCATCATTTTATTATAGCTCACTTAATCCAAATAGCCTACCATTTTATTTACCTTTATTTACCACTTTGAGCCAATTAATTCCCATTTTTGTTCTTTATTTGAGGCAAACAATGAATATCCTTAATTTGAATCTTTGATTAGTCTAAGTTAGTGAGATTGTATAATTTTAAGTGTGAAAAAAGCCGAAAAATATTGGTAAATAAAAATGTGTTTTATGCTTATTAAAAATCCTGAAAATTTGGGTACATACTCATATATTGGTTATGAAAATTATATGCATTGATCTTTTTGGTATATATTATTATGTTATAAAAAAAGTGAAAAAAAAAAAAGAAAAAGCAATAGAAAGTAATAAAAAGGGGGACAAAAATATTCCAATGTGAAGTTCAATATCATGCATATGTGGTGTGAATTGAATTTAATTGAATGCATGAGTATGAGTAAAAGTGAAATTATGGGTAGTTAGGCTTGATATTATATTTGCATGGGTTGTATATGTGTTTAGTGAGAGTTTAGGTTAATTAAAGATTCAAATTCAAGCTCACTTAGCCATATATATATATATATATATATATATATATATATATATATATATATATATATCCTTACCTTTACCCTTGGTCGCGTTACAATCTTGAAAAATCCTCATAATACTTGCATATGTACATTAAATATTTGTTAATTGATTATATGAAGAACAAACTTTAGAAAACATGATTAGAGGAGAATTGAGTGGATTGACCGTAAACACTTGAGTGACTAGAGTGTATACATATCCGGTGAGGGGTTCAATTGCTCAATTCCATATTTTCACCTATCATCATTTCTTATCTTGTAAGTTGTAAATTTTTTTAGATGACTCAATTCAATTCTGGATTTGATTTGGTTAAGATTGTTTGAGCCCTTGATTATCTATATGTGCTTTCTTGGAATTTGATTTACTTTGACTTCGTAGATACATATAGATAGATAGCTAGTATAAGTTAGAATAGTTGCATACATGAAGATAGATTGCAATTAGAAAGTTTGCATTGAATAAAAATTGATACTCTTTTCTTGTCTTTCTTGAATTTAGCATGAGAACATGCTATTGTTTAAGTGTGAAGAGATTGATAAACCAAAATTTTATGATTTATTTTGTATTAAAATGATTGAATTTTATCAATTTTTTTCACATTTATTCATTAAAATAGCATGGTTTTGTGAATTCTCCTTAAATTGTGTTTAAGAGTGAAAACATGCTTTTTAGGCCCTTAATTTACCAAATTTAATTTACTTTGATTCCGTTCAATGCCTTGATGTGTTTGTTAAGTGATTTTAGGCTTAGAAGGCAAAGATTGGATTGAAGAAGTGAAGAAAAAGCATGCAAAGTGGAGAATTCATGAAGAAATTAGATTTTGGAGTAATTCATGGTCATTGCATGCTTTGAGATTTTTGCCATGTCGTACGTACGCATGACATGAAGTACGTGGTTCAATTAAGAAAATAAGTGGCTGGCGATTTCTGAACCTTTCCAAGCCCAATCCAACTCATTTCTGAAGCTATTTCAAGCCGAATTCAAGAAGGAACATGGAAAGAGCAATTATGTTTAGTTTAGATCATGTTTTAGGTTATATTCTGGAGAGAGAAGAGAGATCTTCTCTCTAGAATTAGGGTAGATTTAATTTAAATTCCTCTTAGATTTAGGTTTTGATCTTGTCTTGATTTAGTTTTCTTTACAATTTCTTGTTATTGCACCCTTTTTCGCTTAGTTTTACTTGTTACTTCCTTTATTTTGTTTCTTTTGATTTTGTGAACTCTTGTTGATTTTGATTTCCATTTAATACAATTTGATGTTTTTATATTTATTGATGTTTAATTGAGTTGTTATTATTTTTATCTTGCATTTGGTAGTCTTAGATTTTATTATTATTGCAATTTTAAGATACTTTTCTTCTATACCATCTAAGTGTTTGTAGAAATGACTCTCTTAATTCTAGGGTAGATTTCTACACTCTTGACTTGAAATTGAGTAATTTAGTGACTTTGATTTCACTAATGTCCGAGTTGATTGATAATTTGGAGATTTTAATTGATCTCATTTCTATTAATGAGTAAGACCTATGGATTGAGACTGATTAAGCCCGGTTGACTTATCTCACATTAGAGGTTGACTAATTGGGTTTGCTCTTATAATTGTCATGTCGTGGTTAGTGATACAAAAGTCTTTGATGTTTGATATTGAGTGGTGATTTAGAGTTGTTAGTTGTTATTATTATGGGACTGACTATGCCTATTTGACTTTCTCCCAATATTGGAGATGACTAAATAGGATTAACTATGGATAATCACCATGTTCGTGGTCAATGACTTGAAAAGGAAGCTTTGATTCTCAATCCTTGCCAGGAGTGTCTTTTAGCAATTATATCTTTCTAATTGTTAGTTTTATTTTCTTGTCATTTAGTTTCTGGCCTCTTTATCCACAAACCCCCTCTTATACTCATAACCGATAACATGCACACCTCACTGTAATTCTTTTGAGAGACGACCCGAGGTTTAAATACTCTCGGTTTTATTGGTTTGCATTGTGACAAACAAATTAAATTTTGCTTCGAGCCAATTGTCGGTTTGAAACTATAGTTACAACGGAATTATTTTGTGAAAATTTTCGAACCGACATTTGGCCTGCGTCAGGAAGATAAGACCCGGGTTCCCCTAAATTCCCTTCCGTCGCACCATACATATATCCAAACAGGATTTTCCACTATCAGCCCACTACCCAGAAACACAAACATACAGGGAATTCCTAACCATACTAAGATCGCAATCGAAGCATCCTACCAAAAATCCATAAAAGTACACCAAACGCGATACCCCAATCAAACATTTTCCCCATTAATAAACACAGAAGCATGCAACAACTCAAATAGTAGACAAAACAAAAATACAGAAGCAGAATAAATGATCACAGCGGCAAAGTTACCAACCTGGTTCTCAGAGAGTAGCAGAAATGAAGTAACAAAAGCAGTATGACGCAGCACTACAAGACCACCAGCAAACTCAAACGGAGCACAATGCCAGAAAAATTTGGAGAAAACGTTCATAAGAAAACAAGAGAGCCAAAGAAGGAGAAGAAGCAGTTACAATAAAAGATAAATAACCCCCCCCCCCCAACGTTTAAGAAAAGGAAACATGAAAGGGTTGAGGACTAAAAAGGAAAAATAACGAAACCTCTCTCCTCCCGCTAAGCGTCATTATGACGCCTTGAGAAATGCAACGGACGAAACTTCTTTGAAAGGAGCACAACGGGTCCATTGACCTGAACACGCATGGGCCCCGATCTGTAGACCTCATCACTCCGTTCCCGACAACACAAGAAAACTCTCGGACGTAACAAGTGGACCCCCAGAAACGGTCAAAATGCGCGGCCCAGATCCCCAACCCCGACCATAGACCCTAGACGATATTCCTTTGCCCAGGCCGAACTCATGGACATCTAGACTCACGGCCACGCGGCCAAGCATGCACTTCTAAGCGGCGAGACCGAGCCCACTCACTCTCTTACTCCGAGGGCAACTGTTCTAGACCCGGTCCCCATGTCTCCCGTCGAAGCAATCACGACCTAGTTACTACAGGCCCAAACCGGTCCACTAACCATAAACCCCCTAACTATTATTTAAATTTAAACACTTTTTCTATCTTAGCCAACAAAATAAGATAACATAATTACGACACACATTCTTAATCTTCACCTATACCTATTAGATCCATTCTGACTTGGGCGTTGAAGTATTTTTACAGATACTATCTCCATCGCTCCAGAAATCCAATCTGTCTCTACTTTGATCGGTGAGTCTCTGATCCATCTTACAACCCGTACCAACTCTGAAAATTCAATCCCATCATTTTGAGATCAAATATTCAAATAACATTCTCGTTTCCCGGTACATTATACATACACTCGGTATTGTGAATGCCATCCGTGCTTGCCTTACCGTGCGTCAAAAGACAATTATTGTAAGAGAAAATGACAAATAGATCCTTGACCTTTTGTCCTGCGGACATTTTTGTCCCTGACCATTGAAAAATACTCTTAAGTCCTTGACTTTCACAAAATTTGGACAGATTAGTCCCTAATGGAGGCATTTGGACGGATCAGTCCCTGACGGAGGCATTTGGACGGAGGGACTGATCCGTCCAAGTTTTGTGAAGGTCAAGGATTTAAAAGTATTTTTCAATTGTCAGGGACGAAAATGTCCGCCGAACAAAAGGATAGGGATCTATTTGTCCTTTTCTCTTATTGTAAATATCAAAATAGAAAACATTTGGCCCACAATCAAATCAGAAGAAAAGAATGGATATGGATATTTCTGATCTAAGAAATTTAACAATTTCGTGCATTTTGATCCAAAGTAAATTGATAAAAAAGTTAAGGGTTACATGAGTGACGAAATACTTTTTATTTATCCCTGATTGATTAAGAAAATTTATTAGAGTGACCACTTGACACTGTACATTCGTTGTTTAATTGAGGAATTATTTATAGAGAGACGATGGGTAAACAAGTTATTTTTATAACTAAATCTTGATTTGATAAAATTTTTTAAGGAGATATTTGTATTTTTTAAAATTACACTCTTTTTATTTTACTTTGAAAAATAAAAAAAAAAATCATATATTTATACTTGTAATTTTTAAAAGATGGAAGTATTCTTCAAAACACCTAAAATAAAACTTTTTAAATATAACTTGTATTTATGAAAATTAAAAGGTTTAATATAATCTCACGTATTAATTAGTTTTTAAATTTTAAAAACTATTTTGTCAAACACATTTGTTGTTGTTTGTATTTATTGAAAGTTATTTTTAATTTAATTACCAAACACATATGCTAAAATTTAAAAAAGAAAACTATTATAAACTACTTTTAAAAAGTAAAAACTTTATCAAACTAAGACTTAATTTGGTAAAACTTTTACTTTTTAAAAGTAGCTTATAAGAACTAATTTTTAAAAGCTAGCTTTTAAAAAATTGTACCATCTGTGTGTATGATAAATTAAATTAAAAATAATTTTTAATAAGTATAGACAATAACAAAAGCATTTGGTAAAATAGCTTTTAAAATTTAAAAATACTGTAATATTAATGTACGAGGTTATATTAGACTTTTTAATTTTGATAAGCACAAACTAACTTTAAAAAACTCTCCCTTAAATTTTTTCAAAAACACCCCTATTTTTTAAAAATTACAAGCAGAAACACATAAATTTGATTTATCAAACGCAAAACAAAATATTTATGCTTCTAAAAAATACAAATATCTTTTCAAATAGCTTTACCAAACCAAACCTAAGTCTAAATCTAATTAATTTTCTTTTTTGTACCTCTCTTTTTTCTTTACAACTAATTTTTATTGTGTCAATAAAATATTAAATCAACTTAGTTAAATTTGATTATCAAAATGACTTAATTAATTACGTAGCATTACTATTATTTATATACAAAAATGTCGATTTTACTCAAATATGCATGTACACATTCAATACGACTATCTTAGACTTCATTTATTTGGGACTAAATCTTTTGAACAATCTGTCATATCTAAAATAATCAAGATAATTGTTATAAGTATTAGATTAGATTTCTTAATATTTAATACCAGACCAATATTTATATAGATATATTTTGTGTTTAATATATGTTGCCATATTTTTATTTTACATTTTTGGTAAAATTATTATATTTACGCATATTATTTAATACTCATGCATACTCGTGAAACATAGGTGAGGAAGACCACGTGATGGCACCAAACTGATTTTCTCGCCATGTTCACTTTCACTCCTTCACATCATGTTTACCACAAATGCCATGAGCCTCTAATCTAAATCAACCAAAAATATGAAGCTTGTTGCAGAGAACAAAATTTTATACTCAATTACTAACAAAAGAAAATTATGACTTCGAATATCCCAAAGCAAAATGGATTGTATGCAAAATTTGTACTACATAGTTTACTACCGATGATCAGAAAGCCCGGGCCTGCCACAGAAATTTACAGTTTTTTTATTTGGCCAATTGTGCAAAAATCATAAAGATAATCATCATTAAAATTGAAATCTTTGTATGTTCTAGTCTCACTAGCATAGAGCATGAAACAAATGATGCCTTGTAGTGAGGTGAGTGAGGTTTGCTAAAACTAATAATTATATCTAGAAGGTGTAATAGATTGATTAGAGAGTTTTGTTTCTAATATTGTTAGGATGAGAAGTTTACCACACAAAACTTCACGTGAAGGGCACTTGGTTTGGTTAAAGCATAGGATTCCCTCTAAAAGGAGGATACCTATGGTTTTGACCTTAAGATCGCATTGCGTTTGCTATTCTGGAGATGACTGTACTCTTCATGTATCGGCTGAAAGCTTATAAGTTACAACTCAAGACCATCTGCACAAAAACATGGCAAGAAAATTAGTGATCCGATTCGTCAATGAATTGATTGAAGCAGAAGCTTGAAATCCATGTTGCGCGAATACGAGAACAAATATGATTATTTTAGATTTTATTAATCTAGCTAAGTGATCAAGAACAAGTTATTGCAATATATGTGTAATCACTTATGACTAATTCAGTGGGAGAGTTACTGCAAAAAAATGAAAGTGAAGAAGGATCAGAATAAGGTAAGTTTTGATCGTTCCATTAAAGAATCTAAAGAATGATATTAAATTCTTAATCAAAGGAAACTGTAACCAAAATGAAAATAGAATAAAGAGATATGGGATTGGAAATACTTTTATCTATATACTCACATGAATGAAATCAATCAATGTACTACTTTAGACTTCATTAACACAAGTATTGTGAACAAGGAAACTGACACTTCAGAAAGTATTGCTCCTTCTGATGGTTTTTCCTATCACTTTTACTGTTTGGTACATCGTCAGATAAATCTATCTAGATACATTGTACCAAAAAGTGATGGTGATAGAGAAACAAAAAATAAAGGGGGGAGTATTGAATATAAACGTCAAACTCTCCGAAAGTAAATTTGAACATCTAACCTTTCTAACCTTTAGAAGAAGAACCTTCATCAAGTGGAGATTCCGATGTAGGAGTGGATGGTGAATTGCTGACATATTCTCTAGCATCAATCAACATTGCAATGACCTCTCTCATTGTTGGCCTAGTAAGCGGGGACGTGCTGGTGCAAAACAGAGCGATTTTCAGAATAAGAGACATCTCGTCCATTGTTCTTTGCACGCTCAGATTCAATCGCTTGTCAAACAGTTCGGATGTCGGTACTGAAGCTTGAATCGACCTTCTCACCCAACTCACCAGATCGCCGCCCTGTTCTAATGGTTGAACAGGTGACCTCCCAGTGACTAGTTCTAGCAAAACTACCCCGAAGCTATAGATGTCACATTTCTCAGTCACCTTCATGGTGTAAGCATACTCTGAAACAAACATAAACAATCAATAAATCATAAGAAAACTGAAGGATTACTGCAATTAGCATCTCAGCAGATGAAAACATCTACTTAGAATTCTACTAGGCGAAAATATTATCTATACATTTGATAATATGCATTGTCTTGTTTCATCTGATAAAAATGAATGCTGGAAAGTAAATCATAACGAAAAAATAAAATAAGGAGAATATCTAGAATCAATGAAGTTAAATTTGTGTGTGATACACCAAGATAATGAATGATTCAGATCAGAAAGAAATGATTGACACAAAATTATGCTGAGATCTATACCATTGAATTATCTTAGTGTAAGAAACAGAAGGTGGTGTGTCATCGTAGTCTCCGGAAATAGGACTCAATTATGGTAATCAGTAAAGCTATAAGTGTTGCAGCTATAGCTATATATAATGGAGCTTATTCTAACCTGGGGCAATGTAGCCATATGAACCTGCCACAGCAGACATGGATTTCGAGTAGGAAAAATCAATCAACTTTGCCAAGCCGAAGTCTCCAACATGAGCCTGAAACAATTCATCAAGCAATATGTTGTTTGATTTTATATCGCGATGAATGATTTGAGGTTTGCAATCAAAATGAAGATAGCATAGGCCTTCTGCTGCTCCCAAAGCAATTTTATATCGATCACTCCAATCCAGCACACACCTGCTTGAATTTGAGTGAAGTTGTTCCCCAAGGCTTCCGTTTTCCATGTATTCATATAAGAGAAGATTCGAATCCTCGTGATAACAAAATCCATGCAGCTTCACAATGTTCCTATGCCTGATTTTTCCAAGGGTTGAAATCTCAGCAAGGAAGCTTCGGTCAACGTTTGCTCCATCTCCTCGAGAATTCAGCTTTTTCACTGCAATCACTTCGCCGTCATTCATAATAGCCTTGTAGACAGTGCCACAAGCTCCTCTTCCTATAACCGCTGATTCTGCAAAATTTCCGGTGGCTTCCAAGAGATCCTGGTATGTAAAGCCTTCTTTCGGAAAATAATAGTTATCAGTGACATGAGGTCTTGTTTGCCCTTCAAGCGACACAAAAGCAGGGCTACGCCGCCTCATGGCGTAACATATACCTACTATGAAAATAAGAGAAACAAATCCGACCACACCAGAAACAATGCTAACTATCTTTTCCCTAGTTGAACCATCTCTGATCCAGCTTGCTTTCGCTGAATGAGTTGAAGATACAGGTGGATGACAATGATAAGTACCTAATCGGCATAACCCATTGTTCCCGGCAAAATTTGAGAAATCCATCTTTCTAAATGCAGGTTTATCTGGAACAGTTCCTACCAGCTTGTTGTTGGAGACATTGCATACTATAAGGCTAGGAAGGCTACCGATTGATTCAGGAATCTCACCAATGAGTTGATTGTCGTTTAAGTAAAGTGATTCCAACATTAGCAAGTTCCCCAAGCTTATAGGAATCGTACCAGAAAGATTGTTGTGGCTCAAGTTAAGTGCGATCTGAACATAAGTAAGTCCTCCCAAATGAAAAGGGATGCTTCCTGAGAATAGGTTGCCACCTAGCTCAAGCTCCGTGAGGCGAATAAGATTCCCCAAACTGCCAGGTATTTCACCAGAGAGCCTATTATCGGAAGCTTTCAACAGCTCCAGATTCACCAGCTTGCCAATTTTTTCTGGAAGCTCACCAGTGAAGTTGTTCCTGCTAAGATCAAGCCTCTGTAGCTTTACACAGTTTCCCAATTCACGTGGAATGCTTCCACTGAAACTGTTGGAGGAAATATTGAACGCGACAAGTTGTGATAAATTTCCAATCTCAGAAGGGAGATAACCTTCAAAATGATTATCCGACAAGAGAAGCCTTTCCAATTTCTTTAATTGACCTATCCCTGGGCTTATCAGCCCGGAAAATCGGTTCTGTTTAAGGTCGAGTGCAGTAAGATTGTGAAGTTCATACAACTCAACTGGTAAACTTCCTGTCAACATGTTGTCCCCCAACATTAGCTGCCCAAGAGATTTGCAAGTCCTCAGCCTATAGGGAACATTTCCGGACAGCCGATTCGACCCAAGGCTCAAGAACTGCAGCTTCTGATATTGACATAGATGAACAGGTATTGGACCAACAAAATTATTCGAAGAGATATCGAGAATTGTAAGGTTCTTAATGGCCCCAAGATGAGGAGGAATCGTTCCCTCAAGCTTGTTGTCAAATAGCTGCAAATCCTCCATCAATGAAAGATTTTGAAACTCCAATGGAATTGTACCTGTTAACTCATTCATTGAAAGGTCTAGATTCTTTAGCTGCTTCAATTGGCCAAGCTCATGAGGAACATGACCCTCCAAATGGTTTTCAAACAAATGAAGCAAGGTAAGATTAGACATCTTCCCCAACTCTTTGGGAATGAACCCAACCAAACGGTTCTCCGAAAAATCTATCTCAATAGCATTTGTGCAGTTCCCTAGCTCTGGTGGAATTGTTCCATTCAACTGGTTGGTGTATATGTACAACCTCTTCAACTGCGACAATTTTCCGAGCTCCTTCGGGACATCACCGACAAACGAATTCATATGCAAGGCAAGCAATTGCAGGTTACTAATGTTCCCAATCTCGGGAGGAATCTCCCCGGACAGTGAGTTTTGCCATAGAATCAAGTTGGTAAGGTTCTGAAGCTTTTGAAGCTCTCTTGGAATAGAACCTTCTAGCTGATTCTGCGCCAAACCCAATGTCTCCAAGCTGTCACACTCACTAATCTCAGCTGGTATTGGCCCTGAGAGAGCATTCAGTCCCGCCCGAATAACCCTAAGCTTCTTCAACTTGCTAATTGATTTAGGAATGATCCCAGTTAAGTTGTTGCTATATATAACTAACTCCTCAAGTGAAGCTAAGTTCCCAAGATCTTCAGGTACCTCACCATACATATAATTTTCACAAAGGTAAAGCTTCCTAAGTTTTGTTATATTCCGAATTGGGGTTAGAATTTCTCCATGGAGCCGGTTTGTACAAAGATCTAGAATCTCCAAACTATGGCAATTAGCAAAACCATCAGGAATTGGACCAGAAATGAAATTCTTTGAGAGATTCAACTCAATTAGCCTTGGAAGGTCACAGATTCTAGGAGATAAAGTGCCAGAAAGATTAAGGTGGTAGAGTTTAACAGAAGTTACCAATGATGAATGGGTGCATTGCACACCAGTCCAATTGCATGGTGTGGAGTCAGAAGAATCCCAATTGTGAAGCTTGTTATTTGCATCAAAAAGGGAACTTTTGAACTGCAAAAGGCTTGAACCTTCTTCATTGATTGAACTCACAAACACTATGCCATGGAAAAACATCATCACCATGATCATGTGGAACCAATTTTCCAATAATGCCATGTCTGTTCTCTTAGATAAACCAATAATAGAAACTGCATCAAGGTGTGGCCTTTTGTTATTAGGCCACAGAGAATTGAAGCTAAAATGATCAAAGCCACTTAGAAATCAGAAGAAACTGCAATCATACCAAAAGAAACAGACATAAGAACAATATTTTTTCAAGTGTGAACACTGGAAAATTCAGATTATTTCAGAAGGTTCAAGACAAAGCAGAAAATGACAGAGGAAAGACACAAAAAACAAAAACAGAAATGGAACCAATAAAAAGAAATAAAATACCGTGGTGTGAAAGGAAGAGTTATCAGTGAGAGCAACTCGAAGAAGCAATAAAAGAAAAGGGAAAAAATAACGAAAACAACAACCCCAATTGAGAAAAAAAAAATAGAACCACACCAAATTAAAAGCATTCAATAACAGTGTGACATAGACCTACCCTTTTTATTAGGCAAATAACAATGACAGCAAGATAGAAAGCAAAAAGATTAAGACACTGCATTGATTGATGAGAGCATGAAAGTGGAGCTGAACCGTGAAGAACAGAGAAAAAAATAAAATAAAAAGAAAGAAAGAAAAGAACTAGTTGAATTTTTCTTAGTCAACGCTAAAGTGTTGTGTGTGTTAAAGAGCACTTTACAGCGAAGTGGCAAAACTAGTTGAGGTTGCTGTTTCTCTTCTTCTTCTTCTTTGTTCTTATTGCTGCGCTGTTGGTTCTTCTTGCATGCACTGTTACTATCATATCAATTTATGACTGTGATCGAGTTGACACGATATAACAATAGACGGTGCAGATTGAAAAGACGTGTTCACTAACTTCCGCCATTGTTGCTGGGCCTGCCAATATGGAAGGAAAAAAAATAATATTAAATAATAATAAACGGAAGAAAAGAAAATAGAAAATGAGAAATTCTTTTTTCTTTGCTTATTTGTGCTTCAATGTGTTGAGTCTAAGGGGTAATGATTTGTTTGACGAAATTGGAATGTTAATGTGTGGTGAGTGGCATAGTGCCTAATCAGAGAGGCACCCATTTTCTCTTCTAATGCTTCTTCTTTCTCTTCGGTTTCTTTTCTTTTGGTTACTGGTGACACACTTGGATTGTTTCTGGTAAATGAATTAATTAATGTATGCACATGTTTGGTCATCATAAGTTTCATGTTATATATTATTTTATTGGATAAATTACTAAATTAGTCTCCTACCATTGGAGGTAATATTGTTTTGGTTCTTAAAGTTTAAAGTGTTCTATTTAAATTAAAAAAAGTTTCATTTAGTTTCAATGTAGTTCCACCGTGATGTCAAAGTTAAATAATTAAGGAAATGTCATACATAACAGCAGTACAAGAACAAGATCGATAATTTAGAGAATAAGTACAAGTTCCACAGGCACAAAATCAACCGTGAATGCATCAATACATTTATTTATTATTTTTTTATAATTTAAATGAAATATTTTCTATAGAACTAAGGAGAATGATAAATAAATATATTGATGCATCTATAGTTGATTTTGTGCCTCTGGAACTTGTATTTATTCTCCAAATTATCGACCTTGTTCCTGTACTCCTATCATGTAGGACATTTCATTAATTATTTAACTTTGATCTCACGGTAGGACTAAATTAAAGTTAAATGAAACTTTTTTGGATTCAAATATGATACGTTAAACAAATTAAAACAAGATTATAATAAAGGACTAATTTAGTACTTTAGACTTATTTTATCATTATCATAAACTAATAATAATAATAATAATAATAATAATAGAATAACGCTTTTAGTTTTGATATTTATCAATTATTTTTTCTTCCAATTTTGTCTTTGGTAAAATTAAAAATTATAGTGATAGTTTAGGCTATTTTTTTTTTATATTGGAGGAGTGTGTGAGTTGTGCTTGTTTATGGTGTATACAGGTGTTAGACACAAGTTGGGACAGGGAGAAATCGGACCGTCCGAGTTATTTGTTAAAAAATTCGTTGATCACAAATCGGACCGTCCGATTAGTTTTTGTTTTTTTTTATTTAACATGAAATCGGACCCTCCTTTTGCACTTTTTGTTTTTTTTTTTTTAAAAAAAAACTGAAAACGGACCCTCCGTTAACAATTTTTGTTTTTTTTTTAATTTTTCCTTTAAAACAAAACGGACCCTCCGTTTTTAGTTTTTTTTTTTTTTTAAATCAAAACGGACCGTCCGAGTTTTATAAAAAAATTATTTTTTTGTAGATCTCCTCTAATCGGACCGTCCGAGTTCCTTGCTCTAAATCGCTCGATCCGATTTCAGCCTCCTGACACCACATGCGCAGAAAAAGCACCTCTATTCTCCATAATGCTGTTACACCCACACCTTCCTCCATATTAAAAATAAAAAGCGGATAGTTTATTGCGTTAATAATGAGATCAAATTTCTCTAAAAATTTTATCAAATTTTTTATTCGAACACGCTTGGACATATTTAAATACTATCACGTGTCAACATGTTTAACTTTATTCTTAACATGTATTTTTAAAATAATTTATAAATAATATATATTATTAATTATTAAAACAAAAAATATTTTATATAATTAAAAAATACTAAAAATAATTGAAAAATTAATTTATATTTTAATATTAATAAAATAACAAAATATCATTATAATTTATCTAAAAAATACTTTATATTTTATATATATGTCATGTCTCCGTGTCTTATAAGAATTTTAAATTTGTATATCTCTATATTCCGTATCGTGACGTGTCCATATCCGAAGCTATATCAATGTCTATGCATCATAAGTTAAAATATTAAGATATAAAATTTATCATAAAATAATAAACTAATAGTAAGTAGTAATTAAAATAAAATATTTTAAATATTTTAAATAAAAAATAATAAAAATATTTATAAGAGATTAAAACCAAGAAAAATATACTTTTTATGAGAACTACAACTTTATTTAAATATTATTATATATGAAATTAAATCATTTATTTTTAAAATAATGTTCATCTTCATCTCTAAAATTGGTTTGATGAGTTAATTTAATCTCTAACTTTTTCAAAAATTAACCAACTATGCTTTCGTATTGTCTAACTATATATTTATTACATATATTCATAAAAATATCTTTTCCTATTTTTAATTCTTAAATATAACAACTCTTAATTAAAGTATAAAATATTTATTATTTAGATTTATTTTACATTTATTATTATTACATGCATTTAATAAATAAAATCTAGATTAACAAATGCTAATACACTATTATAAACAACAAAATAAAAAATACATCTCATAATATACGAAAATTCAAATCTCATAAATTATTATCATTATTATTATTATTACATACAAAGCACTAATATTCTGAAACCAGTTCGACCGACAAATACGGTTTGGATAGAAGGTAAAACCGTCAAATTCAAAAATTGGAGTTAGACCGCCAAACTAGTTAGGAATTGGTCGGTCGAATCGAACTGTGATCGGCCAATTTTAAAATTTTGCCAAATACGCTGTGTTTTGCCTTCCTGAAAGGAACCCTAGTCTTCACTTTTCACCCAGACACCCACAGACCCATTCTCGAGCCTTCAGCCCTCCATTCTCACCTCTCGCTCTCAGTTTTCACATCTTTAGTCTCCACTTCGAGCTTCCGGCACAACCTCCGTCAAGCCACCGCCGCCGTCGCAAGTTTCGTGGAAGTCACTCATCGTCATAAGTTCCTTTCAGCCAGCTTTCCATTTGCGTAGCCACTTTCTGTCGCGAAGTCAGCCGTCGAAATTGCAGCCAGCGCCAGCGCCACTTGCTGTCGCGCAGTGTCTTCCTACTGCACCAGCTCTGTTCGACCCTTCTACCCTTCAGCCACTGTCTTGCCTCTTGCCAGCCGCTATCCCTGTCGCCACCAGCTCTGCATTCTTTCCTGTCTTTCACTAACCTTAGGTATAAATCTAATTTGTTTTAACAATAACTGTTGAAGTGTGATTAATTGTTGGTTCTAAACCTTGCTGTTGATTGCTTGAAGCATGAATAATTGTTGTTGATTCATTTTTTGATGTTGATTGCTTGAAGCATTATTAAATGATTAATGGTTGAAGTTGATTGCTTGAAGCATGATTAAATGATTAATTATTTGGTGCTGATTACTTGAAGCATTATTAAATGATTGATTGTTGAAGCTGATTCCTTGAAGCATGATTAATTGTTATAGTTTATTGTTGAAACCTTGATAATTGATTAGTTGTTGGGTGCTAAACCTTGCTGTTGAGGCATTGATTAGTTGATTAGTTGTTGAATTGTATTGTTATTGGATCGCTAGTAACTTTTAGGTATGGATGATAGTATCAGCCAAGAATTACCTAGGAATAATAATGCTGAGAATAATTCAGCTTTGAATGAACCTTCTCTTCCTCCTAGATCTAATGATAGTCAATCACAAACTTCTAATGTTCGGGGCAAAACTGATCCTTCTTGGAGGAAAATTGCATTATCAATGCTTATTTTGTTTGAGTACATTTGGGGGTGGGGAAATTAATAGAATGAAAAAATATATGGCGAAGATAAAGGGAGATATTAAGAAGTGTTCTAAGGTCCCTTATGACATAGAAAAATAAATGGAAGGTTTATTGAAAGAGATTCAGAAAAGTAAAACTAGTAAAAGGAATGTATGTTTTAATGAAAAGGGTAGTGAAGAGATTGAGGATGCAATTGACGAAGCAATAGCACAAGAAGAACAACAAACTCCGAGTCAGTTACCAACTAAGAAGGTAATTGGAGGCGATCCAAAAAAGAAAGCAAAAACCATTATTCATCCTATGTTTGCACCAAGATCAACTCCGGGAGGTCAACCAAGTCTGAAAAGTGTGTTTCAAAACAAAGATGCATTTCATGAAGTTGATAAGCGAGTGGCTACATGGCTTTTGGATTGTAGGGTTCCTTTCAATGCGGTTACGTCACTATTTTTTCAAAATATGTTGGATGGTGTTGCTGGAATTGGGCCTGGTTATAAAGGTCCTTCTTACGATAAGCTGAGGGTTAACTTATTAGCCGATCTCTGATAAATCACTATTTTATGATATATTTTGGACTGAATTGAGTGAGTTTTATCAACTATTCTCACACTTATTCATATAAATTGTATGTTTTTAATTTTCCTTCCCAATATTGTGCTATGATTGAAAACATGTTTTCTAGGCCCTAAAATTATTAATTTTTAATTCTCCTTTATTACCATTCGATACCGTGATGTGTTTGTTAAGTGTTTTCAGGTTTATAGGGCATATATGGCTTACAAGATGAAGATGAAGCATGTTAAAGTGGAAGGAGCACGAGAAATTGAAGAATTGAGAAGCGAGGAGCGACGCGCATGCATGGTCGACGTGTGCGCGTGACCAGGAGCGTCGTTCAGCGACACGTACGCGTGACTGACGCACACGCGTGGACAGGTGCAAGGTTCAGAGATGCATACGCGTGGCCGACGCGTACGTGTGACAGAGCGTCACGTGCTGCACTTAATAGAACTCGCTGGGGGCAATTTCTGGGCTGATTTGGACCCAGATCTAAGCCCTAAAATACAGACTAGAGGCAGGGATGGAGCTGAGACTGACAAACTACACTTTTCACTTTAGTTTTGATTTTTTTGAATTCTAGAGAGGAAAAAAAACACTACTTCTCCTAGGTTTTATGATGTTCTTGGTTTTACTTTGAATTGGATCTTGAGAGAGCTGCTACTACCTTCAATTGGAGTCATTGTTCTTACAGTTTTCTTCTCTATTACTTCTATTACTTTTATTTTTCCATTTAATTGCTTGAATTCATGTTTGGATCTTGTTATTTTTGAATTTTATTAATGCATTGAATTATTTTTATGTTTAATTTTAGTACATGTTTGATTATGCTCAATTATTGATAGTGCAAATTTTGATTTAATTAATTTCTCATAATTAATATGTCTTTTATTTACTCTGATTTTATGTTTATGAAAATGGCATTCATGTTAATGGAGTAGATCTTCCAACTTGGCTTAGGGGTTGATTAATTGGGGTCCCTTAAGTTGTGATACTCAAGTATTATCTGTAATTGGAAATTGCTGGCTAACTCAACTCTCACCAACTCTAGTCCTTCTCCATGAAGTGACTAGGACTTGTGGGCTAGAGTAGTGATAACTGAAGAGTCCATATTTTCTGATGTATTTTGGCTTGATTTGAATGGATTCTATCATATGAAGTCACACTTAAGCACCAAAATAGCATACTTTTGTGTTTGGTCCCTAATTTGATTCTGAAAGTGAAAACATGCATTTTAATGCTTAGATTAGTGATTTTTAATCCCACTTTTATGTCATTCGATGCCGTGATATGGTTTGTGAGCAATTTCAGACTTTAGAGGCAAGAATGGATGACCAAAAGTGGAAGGAAGCATGTACAAGGGAGAAAACATGAAGAAAACAAGGAAAGCACACACATCAACGTGTGCGTGCGCACGAGTACTTGTGCGTCCACACAGGTCCCTGCACGTGATTTTGTTAATGAAACGTGCGCTATGCATTTTCTGAGGGCTTTTGGCCCAAATTTTGAAGGCTTGGAGCTGAATTTGGAGTGCTATATAAGGGAGATTCAACACATTAGCTAAGGGAGCTCACTTAGGTAGTTTTAGAGAGTAATTAGGAGTAGGAGTAGGAGTAGTATAGCATTGCTCTCTTAGGGTTTTAATTTTCACTCTCATGTAGCATTATATAGCAAGCTTAATTTTAGATTTGATCATCTTTAACTGTAAGTACTCTTTAATTCCTCTTTAATTACATTGTCTCTACTTTCATTTCTTTTTTTGGTTCAAGTTACTTTGTTCATATTGCAGTTTTGTGTTTCTTGAAGTTTTGATCAATGAATTTTATGTTTCATGCTTCCCTTATGTTTGATTGCTTGTTTACATTTACTTTTGTCAATAGTTGGTTATAGCTTTCCATTTTACTTTGCAGGCTTTCCATGTTTTACTTTCATGCACTCAAGGTGTTTGTGAAAATGCCAACTTTAAGTTTTGGGTAGATTTTCCCATCTTGGCTTGTGGTTTAAGTTCCTAGGATACTAGAGTCATAATATCCGATATTTAGTGGTAATTTTTGGGTAGTTAGTTGACTCTTGTCTCCATTGATGCTAGCCTTTTATCAACTAGTTTGGTAAATTAGCTAGGACTTATGGATTAAGGTCAATTATGCTTGCTTGACTTACTCCTCCATGGTTGGGGTTAACTAGGCGAGATTGACTCATTATAATTACCATAGTTGTGGTTATGGTGATGATAGGATTCCTTGGATCCTCATTCCCAAGTCAAGGCTTTTATTGCA
Source organism: Arachis hypogaea (assembly GCF_003086295.3). Classification (NCBI taxonomy): domain Eukaryota; kingdom Viridiplantae; phylum Streptophyta; class Magnoliopsida; order Fabales; family Fabaceae; genus Arachis; species Arachis hypogaea. Next base: position 53,775,992 of record NC_092053.1, on the reverse strand, counting down.
TTTATAGCATTTTCACTAGTTTTTACCTTACCTTCCCTTTACTTGCATTTATTACAATTTTGCTCACCTCTTAGTTATTTCATTGGTTAGTTCTTTTAATCTTTCGTTCTTTCATTACAAAACCCTTTTTGCCCTTGTAACAACCAAAAGCCTATAGCATTCCGTTGCATTCCTAGGGAGAACGACCCGAGGTTTGAGGACTCTCGGTTTATATGTTTTGTATTGAATTTATCATTTGATTTGAGCGTTACTTGTTGGCTCGGAACTATACTTACAACGTTAATCTTATTTTGAGATAAAATTTCTAGCCAGCGGTTTTGTTCATCCATCAATAACCACTTGACTTTCCTTTAATTGTTAGAGGATAACTAAGTGGAAGCAATGAACATTTACTATTCTACTTGGGAAAGACAACAAGGATAGAAACCCCAATTCTCTCACCTGATCAAGGCCTTTTATTTTAAATACATAACACCGCTTATTAGTATTCATTGCTTTAATTCCTAGCCATTTATTTTTCTGTTCTCAATTTCAAAAATATTCAGGAAAATCCTAACCAATAATTTTCATCCTATGTCAACTCTTAGGGAAATGACCCGGGATTCTACTCCCGGTTATTTGTTCTTAATTATGACATATTCTAAATTGATAGTAGAATTTTCGTCGGTTAAGACTGTACTTGCAACGCTATTTTTATCAAAATTCTTAATCGGCATTTTTCTACCCATCAATCTCAAAAGGGAGTGTCAAATAGTTGTTGATAGCTATAGGTCTGCTTGGAAAGAAACTAGAATTACCCTCAAGATTGATGGTTAGACAGATCAAAGGCAAAAAACGTTGATTAATTTTTTGGTTTATTGTTCGAAAGGGTTGTGCTTTGTGAAATATGTAGATGCTTTAAATGTGGTAAAAAAAATGCTTCAAGCGTGTGTCATTTGTTTTCGGAGGTGATTGAATGGGTTGGACCTGATAATATTATTCATGTAGTGACTAATAATGCAGCGAATTATGTTGCTACTGGTAGGTTTATTAATTCTTTGAAAGCATGTTAGATTTAATTTTTGGGGATTTTTGTTCTTTTGTTTTTTGTTTTTAACCTTTTAATAAGTGTAATACTCGATTTTTTATATATATTAAAACAAACTAACTTAACACGAAAAAATACAGAGAAGCAACACTTCATAATTAATTTAATTGGTTTTGCAAAGTAGACAAAGACTTTTCTGAACAATGTGAACAACGGGATCTAAAAGTAGCCCAATAAAGTCAAAACACAATCCACCCCCAAAATTACCCCCATAAATCCTAATTTTTACAATCCTAATTTTAACCATCCTATTCCTAACCCCCCTTTTTTGACCCATGAGATACAGCAACACTCCAGGACCCATACCGCCGGTGCTGCAACTCAACCTCTAGCGAGTCCACTACAAGCTGAACATTCGGCACTGCCCACCCACTCTAATCGCTAGCTTCACGTGCGTTTGCTCACGGTGCTCGGGTACTGCTGCCCTCATCCTGTGTCCCTCCATCATGCCACCGTCGAACACCTCTTGTTACGGAGGAACTCTCGCTCTCCGACGCCGTGCCGCCAATCTCCCGCACGCAACGTCGCAGTTGAACGCACCAAAGGCAATGCTGAATAGCCCGTAAGCTTCAAGTTCCCTCCCTCACGGTCCTCGCGCGCTCCTTCCCTCACCCCACGTCCCTCCTCATGCCACCGTCCGACACCGGCCATAGCGGAGGAGCTTCCAGTCTCTGTCGCCATGCCTCCAATCTTCAGCAAGCTTCAAGTTTTATCACTTGGACTGATGTGGAAGAAAAGAACCCCTTTTTGTTGCTGATTTCCTATTTAGTTACTAGCTTGGTTTATATATTTCTTGAGTTTGGGTTTGGTCTGTCCAAGCATTACGTTAGTCGGCACGGATCTTCGACTGGCTCATTTTTTGAATTCGTTGCACTATTGATTTTTTATTTAATTTGTATCGGCTGCTTATGTTACCACATGTACGGATGGTTGGCTTAAATCAGTAAATTAATGCTTGTTTTGCTTGGGTGATTAATATATGGTTTGATTACTTTATGAACTTTTGGGTTACGACTGATTTAATATGCTCCTCACCAGTTAGTTACGTCAGTTTTTTCAAATTGTGACATGAACATGTGAAGGCAATTTGTTGCAGTTTAAGTAGTTACATATGTTTTAGCTTAAAATTTTGTTTGAAAATAATTATGGTTATTCTAGTGAAAACATATATGTATATGGTTCTGGATTTGGGTTGGGTTTTTTGTTAGTTTTTTTATAAACAATAGATATTGTAATTTGCTACTCTGCCAGATCTTTAATGAATTTGTATCTTACCTTATGACTTTGGATTTTCTATTTTCACCACGTATACAGATGGTTGTTTTGTATTCAATAATTTAATCTTTGTTTCAGTTGAGTGGGTGATCATGTGCTTGTTTCACTTTTTGTATTTACGGGTTACCATTAGTTTGTTGAAAACTGCACCGTACAATTTAGTGTTTTGTTACATTGTTCATTGGTACTAATTCTAATAGTGTTAGTTTCAACTTCTTTAAGGTTTGGGACACATTTCAATTGTTATCATATGTGAGTTTCAAAATTAGTTGGTGTGATGGGAGGTTTGACTGAGTTGTGATTTCCTTTTTTGCTGGTTTTGCCTAATTAGTTTACTCTAGTTGTAATTTAAGTTGTGATGATAATTTTTAAAATTAAATGTAATGTTGCTCTATGGGTCATTAGCTAATTGTATTCTACTTGTATGATAATGTTTAGTATGTGGGTAAGCTCATGATTTGTTGGTTCTTAACAGGCTACATTCCTCTTGATTTTAGTTGATGAAAAACACTCAAATGGGTAAAAACGTAATATGCATTTCACCATTTATCCATCTTGATTGTCGTTGCTTGTAACGTATATTTCTTCGTTTATAGAAATTGGTCGAGAAGCGTTGTTCACCATGTTATATGAACGGGTCGATCACCCACTTGGAAAATAATAATGGCAATTCGAAGTTGGCTGAGATTGAAGCTATTGGGTTTGGATTTGTGAAGAGGATTCCATACTGGCCAATGAAGCAAAGTATAGTGGTTCAACTGGCAAAGGCATACGATGTGGATTCAAACACACTGCAAGTGGATGTCGGCAACATCCGCATTAACGCTGAGTTGATCGGGAAGGCTTTAGGCATATCCTCTGGTGGTAAGTTGCCCTTGTTTCTTAGTTATCCTTTGTTGGACATGCTTGATCGGTTTTGTTTTATCTTTGCTAACAGTTGTTGTATATACTTGACTATTTGTTCAATTTAGGCACTGACTTTTCTAAACTCAACAAGAATAATGTTGCCCATGTGGCAATCAAATCACAATTCCAGAAAAAAATGACCACACAACTGCGCGACTTTGTATATAGCTGCCCCATGGACACTGAGGCAGAACGGACAGATTTTAGATGACACTTTATATTGGTGGTCCTAAAAATGTTCTTATGCCCAACAAGTCAACAAATATATCATCGTGGCACATACCTCCGATACTGGATGTCTCGGACCCCAGCAAATTCAATTAGCCGTTGAAGACATTCAAGTGGTTGGGGATGGTTATTGAAAAATACAAAATCAAGAAGCATGAAACTTGTGGTGGCTGCATGTTCTCCTTGTTGGTATGTTAATTTTTTAAAATGCTACTATGTCATTCTTTCCATTTATGGTGCATCCCTAAAGTGCTCAACTTCTTGCATGCAGGTGTTGTACTTCCAGTGACTTAAGCATGGTCCGTTAGATTACTGTCCAGAACCAGAGTATGGGTCACTGCATGGACTGCTGCTGAGCTTGAAAAGAAGGCAACCAATGTCCTTTCCCAGGTACTAACCCAGATGACTTCTTTTTTGTACTATACTAATCAACTTAACCGAGGGGTGATTTTAATAACCTGGAAGAATGTGCCCCGTGTAGAATCTGGATGCTTACTATCTAACGCATTTGGTGTTTACCAATTAGGATTGCATCAGAGACAAGGCAGAAATGGCTAAAGAACCTAAGCGTGAAGCAAATAAGACATGTTCTCAGACCGCCTCCAAAGAAGCAAGCCCACAGAGGGAACGCAAGATTACAACAGCACACAAGGTAATTCACCTATTGGAATTTAAATTAGCTACTCAAACAATCTTTAGGTGTTTAGATTATATGCTATTTTGATGTGGTTATTCATAACTGCAAAACTAGTGATATGTTCTTTTATGCTTTCGATGTTTGGTATGGTTATGATTATATTCGTATGTGGAAGTCGGTATGGTTATTATTTGATTTTGTGGATGTATCTACCCAGGAAATCAAGAAGGGAGCCATGAGAAGCTGGTCTCGAAATACCTCAGAGCAACCACCCTCGAGCCCATTTCAGCCAAAACTGCCAGAAGACAATACAGCAGCGCAAAATGTGAGTCTATGTTACTGTGAATATAGGTTGTTTTCCTTACATTACAACTCGCATTCGTGGTTAACTTTGTTGGAATTGTTTCTGTTTTTTTAATCTAGTCAAATCCGCTGGATGTTCAGTTTACTTTATATGTGGATGGTTATTGTGACACTTATGTGGATGTTCATCTCAGCACCAAGGTGGCTGATTTAAGTTTACAGTGTCAACCTCTCTGCTTTATTGTGTGTTGCATATAGAATATGTTGGTAGTTTTCTTTCTTGTGACCCGGTCGACATTTACAACCTAGGAAACTAGAAAAGGCACGCGAAAAAAATTACGCATCGTCAAAGGCAGATCGTGCAGAGTCAGGACAATGTCACGAAAAGACGAAGCTACCTAAAAGCGCAAGGAGAAAGTTGTAGTTGCTACCAACTCTGATGATGAAGATAATGAGCCAATTGCTAAAAGAATCTGCCGACTATTTCAACAAGACGGGAAGCCACATAATAAGATCCCAACACACGGCGAGGACAGTGGCAAAGAGCAAAATACTGATGAAAAACTGTCAGAGGCCCATGATCCGGATCCAATTACACCATCAACAGCATTGGTGTAACTTACTGGATACGATTTTGACAGACGAGTTCTATGGGTTAAAATCTGTTGTTTGTATCAATTCTTCATATGTTATGATTCCTATGATTTAAAGGCTTAAACTCTTTATGTTTGCTAACATCATTTGCAATTGATGCAGTGACTTTGACTTGGACCTAATGCAATGTCCAGAAATTGAAGAAATACTGGATGAAATTGAACAAGGTTGGTACGCAAGGCCGATAAGCATGGAACCTATCCAGACGGTGATGCCAAAGAATTCACATTGCCACACACCAAGCCTGGGAAAGCGTAGCTTTTCTCTTGGGTTGACTCAGCTTGAGACAACACCGACCCCATTCTCACCCTCATCAGTACATCCGAGGCTTAAGAATGTCAAGTTAGAAAAGTGTAACGAGAAATAGTCGAAGGTTGGATCCTGAACTCGTCCCTTGACAAAGAGCAAGCGTTGGCAACCTACAAAGGTATGTCACATCTAGTGCTCTTTAGGAAGGATCTATGGAAGTTGAAAGCACGTGCTTAGGTCAACAACAATGTACGTGACTGAACTCCATGTTGTAGTTAACCTCATTGGTTTGGTATTGTCTTCAATATCATGCATTTAACCTTCACCATGAAGATCGTGTAATGGATGTGCTACACATTGAATGATTCAAGGTCTACAAGATTCAAACGTAATTTCTATTATGTGTGTCCAAGAATATTGGTATGAAAATTACAGGTTTTTTCCAATCTTATAGAACCTGTTGGCCCACTGACTGCTTTTTGCATAACAGGAAATGGTGGCACAACATCAAAACTTGGATTCATTCACTGATGGGCCAGTTCTGCTATATGTCGGGCTAGGTGCAAACTTCGAAGAGGATCCTAGGTTCTTCAATAAAGTCGACGCAGCCACAAGAAAATGGGTGAGACATGAATCTGATTATTTATTTCATCTTATACAGTCTTCAGATAAGCTGAACATAGTTATCCGTGTTAATTGTTCTGTCTGGTTGGCTTAGTTTGTCTCGATTATGTTAGGCTATGCCGGTTGCATTTTATTCCTGAACTTATTGAATCTTACTCATTAATAGAGGGAAGGATGGGGAATGTTCATTTTACATAAAATGGGGATGATTGTTTGATTTGAGAAGTGTATATTGATTTTGTCCGTATATTGACACTTTCATTAATGGTCATACATGCATCAACCCAGCAGGTTACAGTTGTAATTTTAAGTGATTGTGACAATTCTTGATTCTAATTAGGTCTTACAAATAATAATCGGTATTATTTAATTTAGAAATGGTACACAATCATGGATGGAATGCAACGGAATCATGTGTTGAATATGTTGTACCTTGTGAATTTTTTGTTGCAGTAGTTTATCCCGATGTATTCGTAAAGCCATTGGTGGCTGTATGCATTTGAGGTTGCAAGGAAGAGGATCTTGGTAATTGAAAGTTTGCATGCTGAGGCTCCCGATGCTCGACGGAGTAAACTTGATGCATATGTGGTAACATATGACATCCCCTATACCCCGTGAGCATTACTAATATGTAAACCTATGATATATTAACACAAAAAAACTAATTAAGCTATTTTGCAGGAACGACTAATTGAAAGACATGGCTAAAGTGGCCATCCCCACATATGAGCACAGTACAAATGGTCTGAGTCGTGCATATGCTAAAGTGCCTAAGCAACTAAACGGGTAAGTTGATCAAGGAAAATACACCCAACAATGTATCCGTAATGCAGTTGCTGTAACATGCGTATCATCCTAATAGCACCAATCTTACTCGCTATGTAGTTGTGATTGTAGCATCTATGTCATTAAATTCATGGAGAAGTGGACCGAAGATTGTAAACTGGATGAATGGGAAGATGTTAGTTTACCAGACCTTCTGTTTTTAATTTGTTGTTTGAGATACATATTACTATAACGTTTCTAACCTCTCGCTCAATATCAAAATACCATACAGGATATACTCAGGTCAATCAAATTGGAGCTAAAGTTAGACATTGTCATGGGCCCACAAAATGCATCAATTGATCAGGTGTGTGATGGGAAAATTTGTGGAAAAAACGAATTTCTCCAAAACACCCAAATCTAACCGGCAAGTGTACCGGGTCGCATCAAGTAATAAAAACTCACGGGAGTGAGGTCGATCCCACAGGGATTGAAGGATTGAGCAATTTTAGTTCAGTGGTTGATTTAGTCAAGCGAATCAAGAGTTGATTTGAGTGGTTTGTATTCGACAGAAGCTAAATTGCATGAAATTAAAAGGGAGAGGGACAATTGCAGTAAATTAAAGAGCAGAGAAGGTAAATGTGCTGAATCTTAAAGAACAAGAAATTAAATGGCAGAAACTTAGAACGTAAGAAATGTAAATTGCAGAATTTTAAAGTGCAAGAAATGTAAATGGCTTGAATTGTAAAGGGAATTTGGGAAGTGGATTTGCAGAATTTAAAGAAAGAAAAGCAAATTTCATTAATCAGACAAGTAGAGAGTGACTTGAATTGAAACAGATCTAGAACGAAAATGTAAATTAATTTGAAAAGCCTTAAACAGAAAATTTAAAATGCAAACTCCAGATCTCAGGACCCAAGAGACTAGATAACCAAGTCTAGATCTCAATGCCTTCCTAGATCCAATTGTAGAATTCAATTGCAAGAAACAGAAGATCAAAACAGAAGAAAACTTGAATGTAAATCTCAATTCTCCAATGGTGCAGTAAGAGAAACAGAAAGAGATCTCAAGGTGAGATTGAGACAGAATTTCCCCAATTCTCAGCACCCAAGACTCAAGACAAGTGTGATTGAAATTGAAAACAAGAAAACTAATAAGAAGAGAATTCAAGTCTCCTCTCCGAAACTCAGAAACTCAAAAAAATTCCAAAACCAAAAGCTCTCAGCAAAACTAAAATGGAAAGCTCTAAAAGAAAAACTACTCTCCTGAAAACTTAAATCCTAAGCTATTTATACACTTTCTTAAAATGGTCTTCAAGCCTTGAATTGGCCTTTGTTCTTGATGGAATTGGGTTGATAAAGGCCTTGGTTGATTGCTCTTGGAGTTGGAGAAAGATCCATTGTGAACCGGGTTGAAATCATAAAAGTTTGAGTAAAAGTTTGAGTAAAAGTTTGAGGCAAACTTTTACTCAAACTTTTTATACCAGATAGCTTAAGCTTGCTGCTACCAAAGTTTGAGCCAAAGTTTGAGGTCAAACTTTTGCTCAAACATTGGCCCCCTTGTAAATGTGCGTGGCGCCAACGTTTGCCAAAAAGCTTGAGGCAAACGTTGGCACAAACTTTTCTCCTCCAGGGTGTGCAAGTGTGGCGCCAACGTTTGCCAAAAAGTTTGAGGCAAACGTTGGCGCAAGCTTTTCTCCTCCAGGGTGTTGGTTTTGTGAGGCCAACGTTTGCCAAAAATTTTGAGGCAAATGTTGGCTCAAGCTTTTCTCCCAAAAGTTTGAGCTAAAGTTTGAGGCAAACTTTTGCTCAAGCTTTTTTTCCTCTGGAGTGTTTTCAATTCTTCCAAAAGTTTGAGCTAAAGTTTGAGGCAAACTTTGGCTCAAGCTTTTTTTCCTCTGGTATGTTTTCAACTCTTTTAAAAGTTTGAGCTAAAGTTTGAGGCAAACTTTGGCTCAAACTTTTTGTTCTCTCTTGCTCCTAGCCATTCCTTCTTTCTTCAACCTTCTTCAAAACTCTTTTCACCTATCATCAATCAACCAAACACATCAAAGCTTTGCTCAAAATCATGAGTTTGTTATTCTTTCATAATATATGACAATTATAGCATAAAATCTCATGAAATTGCATTAATTCATACATGGTTGATTGAATCAAAGGAAACATGGAAATCTACCCAATTGGCTTGCTTATGGCTCAAGAAAGTGCATAAATCAATTGAAAATAAGTAAAAAAAACTAGTGAAAATAGGCTAAGATGACTTGTCATCAGTGTGAACTTTATTGGAAGAAAAGGCTGAACATGTGCGCCGCAACCATCCGAGAAACAAGTGTAAGGAGGTGAGATCACCATTCATGACACCAAGCACAAGGACATTGATTCAATGGGTAGAAGGATTACCCATAAGAAAGATAGAGAAAGGGAGAAATAAATACCTGTAGTTAATTCTGTTAGCACAATTACCTTTTTGACATTGTTCACTTGTTCTCGAAATGGAGTTTAATTATTATACACAAGGTCATATTTCCTAATGGGTAACATTTTGATGGTCTGTTAGTTCTTCAAATACTATGATTATATAATTCTTACATCATGATATTTTTTATACATACAGGACAAGAGATAAGAATCACACACTTTAGGATAAAAGTATCCTTTCGCATACATAGTGACTTGAACATCTAGTATTTTTCCAAACGCAACTAGTTAAGCCAAATGCAAATAACCAACTATCAATGATGGAAGTTAGAATAACCACCCGGACACCTACTGAATCGACCATCCAACAATTCTTAAAAACCCAAGACTACACCAAGTCGACAGGAATGAGCATCCAATTAGGAATCGAAATAACCATCCGCATACCTATTGAAGCAAACATCCAGTATATATATGTTACCTATAACTAATTAAACACTCTATCTGTATAACTCTTACAATAACCATTTGAATACCCTGTGAAATGAACATCTACGGTTTTTAAATTAGTAACTAGTTAACCCAAATGCAATCAAACAACTATCAACGTAACATTAGGCTAACCATCCGCATACCTAGTGAATTGAATATCTGGTCATTGTTAACTGTGCTTGACTAAAATGAATCAAAATGAATAACTATCCAATTAAGAAATATTATAACCATCTGCATACCTATTGAATTGAACATCCAGCATATGTTACCAGTAACTACTTCATCATACTAGCTGCACAAGTATTATGGTAACCATTTATATACCTAATGAAATGAACATTTGACTTATTATCCATTAGTGACTAAGTGTACCACTCACATGCTAACATAGACATAGTTAAGTAGGATTTAGAAACATTGTAATATGCCTATAATAATATTCCCTATGTACTCAAGGTCTTTTGGCAAAAGTCTTTTAGCATAAACAAAACATGAATTCAGTTTGACATCCTACCAAATGACTAACCGTCAAAAACCCATAATACAAAATGACCACTAGCATACATAGTCCATTGGAGATCCAACAAGCTTGACATGAAACACCTAATAAAATGGACCTATGAAATAATATAGTAGAATCTATATCCAAAACAGACTAGGTATTGCCGAACGAGATCAACAGAGACATGAAACCACCAACTCCTTGCTGTACAATTTGCCCATCATAAGCCTCCAATTCTATGTTTCTAGAAGATTCTACACGATTATCCTGAAAGAAAACAGACACAGCCGAAGATAAGTCACTATCTACATAATCAACTTTGTACTAAAAGTGCAACTTTATAATAATGGAGATACTTACCGGGATTGAATTCTTCCGCTTCCTCCGCATAGATTTCTTGATCGGCTTCTCTAGGTTAGCCCTAAGCCTTTTACTTTTTGGTTGACCCTTTGTGGTAACCTTTGATGGGCCTTGAATGTCCTCCGTGACTACCACGCACAAACTTTGTGTAGCCATGCTAGCATGGGCATTAGCGATTGACGATCAGGTTTTCTATCGGTAAAGAAATTCGCAAATATAATCGCGTTGTAAGTATAGCTTCTAAACCAACAGAAAATCCTTTCGTACAAAAGTTTTGGTTGTCACAAGTAACAAATCCCTTTAAAATTGATAACTGAAGTATTCAAACATCGGGTCGTCTTCTCAAGAAACTGCAGGGAGGTATGTTCTTATTATTGGTTATGAGTTTTGTAAATTGGGGGTTTTTAAAATAAGAAGCAAGTAATTTAAATGACAGGATAAATAAATTAATAATAATAAAAGAAAAGAACTCTTGGCAAGGTATGAGAATTTGGAAGTCCTATCCTAGTTATCCTTATCGACGGTGATGAGAATTATATTTTTAATCCCACTTAGTTAACCTTTATTAAAGCAAAGGAAAGTCAAGTGGACTAATTAGTTTGATTCTAAAGTCCTAGTCTACTCCTAAGGAAAGACTAGAGTTATAGGAATCCAATTCAATTAGCAAAAATAACGATTATCAATCACGATGAGTTTAATAACTCAAGAGTCTCCAATTAATCAATTAAAGCCAAGAATATAAAAAGCTAAATAAGAATCATAAATCTGAAATACCTCAATTGCATTAATAAGATAAAATCAATCTAAGCATAAAGAGTTGATAAGCCAAATTGGTAACATAAATCAGATACGAATAAAAGCATTAGAATAAATAAAAATATAAAAGGAATATTGAACCTGATAAAGAGTTGAAATACTAAATCCTTTAAGAGGAATTCTAATCCTAAAACCTAAGAGAGAGGAGAGAACCTCTCTCTCTAAAAACTACATCTAAGTTATGAAAAGTGAATAATCAAAGGCATCTCTCATGAATGGATGCATTTTCCCACTTTATAACCTCTAATCTGTGTTTTCTGGACTTGGATATGGGCCAAAAGGGTTTCAGAAATCGCTGGGGGCGTTTTCTGCAGTTTCTGCACGTGGCGTCTGTCACGCGTCCGCGTGGGTCACGCGGTCGCGTCATCTGGAGTTCTGCTCTTTCACGCGGTCGCGTCAGGCACGCTTTTGCGTCAGTTGTACTTCGCACGAGTCACACGTTCGCGTCATGCGCGTGTTCGCGCGGATGCCAGTTTGCGCAAAGCACGCGTTCGTGTCGTCTACGCGGACGCGTCACTTCCATTTTCTTCAAAAACTCCAATTTGTGCTTTTCTTCCATTTTTGTATGTTTCCTTTCCATCCTTTAAGTCATTCCTGCCTTAGGAGATCTGAAAATACTTAACACATAAATTACGGCATCGAATGGTAATAAAGGGTAATTAAAATTAATATGTTTAAAGCATAGGAAACATGTTTTTCACATATATCACATAATAAGGAAGGGAAAGTAAAACCATGCAATTTACATGAATAAGTGGGTGAAGGATTGAATAAATCACTTAGATTGAGCACAAAATACATCATAAAATATGGGTTTATCAACCTCCCCACACTTAAACAATAGCATGTCCTCATGCTAAATCCAAGATAAAGAATAAGGTAAGGTGGTGGAATTTCATGCAATGCAATCTATTCTAAATGCAAGCTACCTAAATGAGTCATGCAATTCTAGTTTTTATTCACTTGTATATAAAGCTTACATGTAGTTAAATTAATTCATATCCTCAAGGAATCATATATGCATAGCCAAACCCTAGATAATGTTAAAGCACTTTTACAATTGAGATGGGTAAAAGTATTTCACAAACTTGCAAGACAATTAACAATTAAGCAGAGATATATGGTGATGAGCTATTGAACCCTCACTGGATTTTGTGTTTACTCTCTAGTCACTCAGTGTTTATTGGGTTAATCACTCTATTCTTTTTCTATCCTTGCTTCTAAAATTTTGTTCTTCATCTAACCAATCAAAAATTATGGAATACAGACATACAAAAATCATGAGGTTTTTTCTCAAGGTTGTAATGGGGCCAAGGTAAAGGTAAGGGTATATGTATAAGGCTAAGTGAGCTAACAAAGTGAATCCTTGATTAGTCTAAGATCTCACCTAACATACATACTTTATATAAATTAAAGTTCCTTAACCTATTTACCCAAAATTTTCCCACTTTGTATTACAAGCTCATGCATTAAATTTAATTTTGAAATTTTGTCCCATATGCATTGATTTTTATTTTGCAATTGGGGAATTTTTGTATCCCCTTATTTAAATACTGAAAATATATATATATATATATATATATATATATATTTTAATCTATGCACATGGTAATTCAATTGTTTTGATTTCACATGAGCATGCTTCCCAAATTTTTGAAATAACTTATTCATTTTAAATTCCTACTTTGTTTCTATCATCCCATGTTCCCATAAAATTTTCCACACTTAAATTGCACACAATATCTATCTTAAGCTAACCAAGGATTCAACTTGGGATTTTTATTTTGTTTTTCTACTTAAGGCTAGTAATATGGTTATAGAACAAGAAGGGATTAAAAAGCTCAAGGGGGCTAACAAGGGTGATGTAAAAGGTAGGCTAATTTGAGATAAGTGAGAAAAAATTCAAATGATGGCCTCAATCATCTCTTGGTATGTATCTATATTCATATTGGACATATAGATTAAAACAAAGTAAAGAACACCAGAATAAAAAAGAAGGGCAAAACACACAGGAATAAAATTTATGGTTTGAATGTAACCATACAATTAAGCTCAAAACTCACAGGCTGTGTTCTCTAGCTCAAAAATCATATATCAGTCATACATGTCATGCAAGTGGAAATCAAGAGTTCCCCCTTAAAATCTTAGTGTTCCTCCTTGAAGAAATGTTGTTAACTAACTAACATGTAATGCTATATATACAAGGTGTGTGGATTGTTTTAATTTACTAAAGTTTCTAGTTTACTCCTTTTATTTTCAATTAAATCAAACTATTATATGCTAAAAGGGTAAACTATACTGATTAATCCACATATTCTATAACTAATAAGTTTAGAATTGCAAACTAAACTAAATGTCTAAGATATAAACTAAAGTGCAAAATGCGAAAATAAAGTAAAAATACAGCAAAAGAACAATGTGCAAGTACTGAAAAATAAAAATAAAAAAAAAATACAGAAAAATAAACAAAGTAAGATAGAAGAGTCTGTAGTGGTTCACCAAAAAGATAAACTAGGGATGGCGACCTCCCCACACTTAAAATATAGCATCGTCCTCGATGCTCACTCAAGCTGGGTGTGAAGAAGTGTCATCACCGGAAGGATGTGCTGCTGGAGTGTCTGTGGTGGCTTGAGGGTCTGCAGGCTGGATAAGTATAGGAGGATCTGTCTGATGCAGTGGGGGCGCTGACTGGAGAGGAATCTTTGGGTCTACGGCCTGGATCTGGTGTGGCTCCTCATGATGTGGCGCAGCCTGCTCTGGTCCTGCCTGCTCAGCCTGGGTAGGTGCCTCCTCCTCATGATCATCCTCCTCCACCTCAGATGTATCAGAAGGGGTGTCAGGCTCGGAGGGGATGTCGCCGCTGGATCGGATCATCAACTTGAAGTGCTCATAGCGTTGCTTGTTGCGACGCTCAGATCTCTCGTATCGCCGCTGGTTGCGGCGCTCTACTGGTCTAGTTGCCGAAATAGGCGGTGTACGAGGTGGTAAATGGGCTCTCAGGCAGGTGGAGGTGCAGTGGTGGTAGCTGGTGCAGCAGTGGATGAAGAAGGGGCAGCTGAAGGTGTGGCTGTCTCATCAGAAGCGGTGAGAAATGGTGGTTTGTAACCTAAAGCCTGAAACTTCCTGCTGTGAGGGATAATCTTCTTGCATTCTGTAGCAGGTGACTTCTCATCAACAAGCTCCCAAGGCACGTCAGCTCGACGGCCGAGCTGGGTGATCAGATAAGGGAAAGGGAGAGTGCCTCTGACATGGACCCTGGCCATATAGTACCGGATGAAACGTGGAAGATACAGGTCCTTACCCTCCATCACATACCAGATGAGGTGATCATAGCAGCGGGCAGCTTTGTCTCATGAGTGCTCGGCATCACATAGTTGCTCAGAATCTGGTGCCAGAGCCGAGTCTCATCATTCAGATATATCCGCTTGATTCCCTTAGGCATCGCTGTGTTCTTACCCATGACCCATGGGACAGTAGGGTCAAGGGCTATCCTCTGCTTGACAGCGTCCCAGTCAAATTTCATAAATCTCATATCCTCCTCAGCCTTTTGGTAACCATCAGGCTGATCTGACTTAGGCTGAAGCTGTAGAATATCCTCAATAGCTTCCTCAGTGACCAAAATCTATTTCCCTCTGAGGTGCACTGCATCCAGGGAAGTCTTGAAATAGTTACAGTAAAATTCTCGGACCCAGGAAGCATTGACCTCTGTCAGGTTTCTTTCCAAGAAGAACCAGCCTCTCTGTTTTATCTGGTCGGAGGTGTACTGCTGTAGTTCTTCTGGAATTTCTAGAGTTCTTTCCAGGTACAGGTTCCTGGAAGTGGCAAACACGGGATACTTCAGCTCACAGTACTTGTTTGCAAATTTAACTGGATCTGTGGCAGTGAGGAGCTGGTCAGCCTTCTCCTGCGGGGTAAAGTGCTTTTCCCGCCAGGAGTTGTCATGCAAAATGTCGAGGATGGACATAGAGGATTCGCCTCTTTTCCTTTTGCCAGAGGTTGCTTTGCCGTTTCCTTTGCGTTGAGGGTCAGACATCCTAAAAAGTATAAATTCCAGGATATAATTGAAGAACAAAAGCAGGAAAATAAGTAGGCAAACAGAATAATAGTCATATAAGCACAGAGTGGCAAAAGAGCAAGAGAAGAATGAAATGAGTTAAAAATGTGCATTTTGGAGTGTATTCGAGTGAAAAAGTCTGAAAACAACAGTACACTTCCAAAATATATGATGAGTAGAATTCAAGTAAATTAGGAAAAACAAGGATCATGCCCTGAGTTAGAAAGTCAAAGTAGTCAGGTAAAAAGGGAAGTCAGAGAGTTAAAATGGTTAGTAGGTAAAAATGAGGTTAGAAAGTTAAAAAAGTGAGTTAGTAAAAAGAAAGTTAAAGTAAGTGGCATGATAATGGTTTCCTAGTTAACAAAAATTCACTAATTTAAAGAATAATCAACTCATATTCAAGCAAAAATTTCAGTGTATTGATGATAATTCATATAGATACAGGAGTAGCTAAAATTAAAATGAAATCATCAATAATGCAATTTACTAGCCAGGGAATGAAAAAGGAATAAGAATTCTATCCCGTGCATTCATGCATTGGTTGGTTGTAGCCAAGTAGTGCAAAATTCAAAATTGCCAAAACCAACTCATGAATGAGAAAAATGAAATAAATTGCAGAAAATTGGGCAGCATTCCGGCTAAAGTTGGATGTTCCCGGATAATAAACAGCGAGAAAAATAGTTCATATAAAAGTAAATAAAGCTGCAAAGAGACACAAATAACATGAACATGAAAGGGTAGTGTGACGGCAGCAAGAAACAAGGAAGAACAATATATAAACAATATGATCATCACAACAAAATCAGAATTGCGAAATAGATAAAACAAGTAACAAGAACGGTACAATTATCAGAATTCGCGTGAGGGGGATTAGTGATTTTGAATCCACGCGAACGCATGGAGCACGCGATCGCGTGACTAGGGTGAAATCGGTTTGACGCGGTCGCGTGATTGACGCAGTCGCGTGGTTTGGGTAAAAGATGGTTGACGCGGACGCGTGAGGCACGCGACCACGTCGCTGAAAATTGTGCTAGACGCACACTTCCAGCGTCGTTTCAGCGCAACTCTCTATCTTCATTTAGGGGGCCATAATATCCACGCGACGCGGACGCGTCGCTCATGCTTTCGCGTGGGATGAGTGTTTTACAAGTGACGCGTTCATATCAGGGATGCGAACGCGTGGACTGTTTTGTGCCAAAACACACACCAGCAGCACGATTCCAGCCCAACTTTCTGGGCGTTGGATCTTTACGCCGATTTCTATTTCACGCCCATGCGTGGCCTGCGCGCTCGCGTGGGGTGATTGTTTTTTATATATGCAATTATGCAGTATGCAATATGCAGTGCTAATGTAGATGCTATGAATACTTCCAGGTTCAATGAAAATAAAATAAAATAAAAACAAACAACACGAAATAAAATTGAAAAAGAAACGATCATACCATGGTGGGCTGTCTCCCACCTAGCACTTTTAGTTAAAGTCCTTAAGTTAGACATTTGATGAGCTTCCTGTTATGGTGGTTTGTGCTTAAATTCATCCAGAAATCTCCACCAATGTTTGGAATGCCAACAGCCTCCGGGATCCCAAACTAGGTATGTAAAGCTTTTGAGCAGCTTCAAACAGATTCTCAGGCTACCGGGGTGTTGAATGTCAGAATAGATTCCAGGATCCCAAACTTTGCTTTTAAATCTGCCTTTGTCTTGATCTATATTCTTCCATCCGGGCGGTTTAGAAATTCTATTCTCACCAAGATGACCAAACGCCTTCCGAGACCCATTCAATTGAACTTGATACCAATTCTTGCACTCCGAATTGAAGCGTGGAACCTTATTGAATTTTGCACACCAGCTCTGAGTACGAGCCATTTCCCTCTTACTCTTAAAGTCGCAGAGAGCTCTAAGCTGGCCATCTGTTTCAAACAAACCATATTCAAGTGGAAAAGTAAAGACAAAAGTTAAGGATTGTACCCACTTGAAGCTTGTATTAGGTGGTAATGGCCTTGGGATAGGTGTTTCCAATGGTTCTATAAGCTCTACTCCCTTGTATTCTTCTGTGAATTCCTCCACTTCCTTGCAAAATTCTTCAACTGCAACTGCATCTTGATCAAAGTCTTTTATGTCTTCCTCGTCACTCAAGTCATAAGTTGGAGGTTGAGAGAAATCTACCTCGACATCATCTTCGTATTCACTTGGATGAGGTTCTTCAGGTTCAAGGAGTTCAGTTGCAGATGCAAGTTTGTGACTAGGAGAGCTTGATTCATGATCATCACTGCCTATGGAATCAACTCCTTGGTCTATTCCGTCCAATGTTTCACAAGGTATATGCTTTGGAGGTTGTGCACTATCCTCCTTGGCATCAAATTCGAATTTCTCGGCGGAATCCTTGACGTGGCAGAAATTGGCGAGTTAAGAAATTATTATAAGAGGCACGTTGCAAGTACAGTTCTTAACCAACCGAAAATCCGTTTATCAATTTAAAAAGGGTTGTCACAAAAATTAAAATTAAAATACTGGGAGTATGAATCCCAGGTCATCTCCCAACGAGTTGCAGAAAGATGTGCTATTTTATTATTAGATGTTTTCTAAAATGGGTTGAGTTGATAAATAGGAAATTAAATTAGAGAATTTAAGTAATTTAAATAAAAACCTTAATTGGGAGTAGATTAGTTGGAAGCCCTATTCTTGTTGAAGTACTCTCAAGATTAATTGATAATTGAAGGTTGCTCTGCTTAGTTATCCCTTACTAGGTAGAGGAAAGTCAAGCAAGTTGGAAAGATATTTCTAGTCACAAGTCCTAATCCTCTCCCTTGGAAAAGACTAGTGTCAATGACTAGAGGGTGATCCAACAATAAACCCAATTACAATTTTTCTTTTGAGTAATCCAACTCAAGGTTTCCTTTCAATCATCTCCCAATCAAGTTATGGAACTACTCACTCATTATATTTGTAAAATCCATGAAATAAGAAAAGGGAATATTGAAAGACATGATAATTAATAATCAAAGGAATCAATTAAAAATAAAAACAGTTTTTGTATTAATAAATTCTAAAAATAATCCAATAATAATTCTGAGTAAATAAAGGACATAGAAGAGTAACTGATAGGTAAGAAAACAAACTAGAATGACGAAGTCTTGACGGAGGTAATAACTCTTCTCAATATCTCAATCCAAAAGGCAATAAAATCAAAATCCTAAGAACTATGAATGTGTAGAGAGAAAACCTAGAGGAGAGGTAAAATCAGATCTAAAAACTAAAATTATGCGGAATGAATGTTGTTCCCCGGTTTCTGCATGTTCCCTGGCTCTAGTTTGCTTTTCTAGACCGAAAACTGGGTCAAAATAGGGCCCAAAATCGACCCCAGCAAATTCTGCAGATCGCGCACATCACGCGATCGCATCATCCAGGCGTTCGCGTCATCCAGCGTTTTGCCTTGCCGCGCGTGCGCGTCGTCCACGCCTTCACGTCACTGGTGCAGTTTCCAATCCGCGCAGTTGCGTGAGCCACGCGTCCGCGTCACTGCAATTTCCTCTACGTCGCACGGTCGCGTGAGCCATGCGACCGCGTCACTTCTCGCTGGTCATCTCCTTAATTTCTTGTGTTCCTTCTATTTTTGCCGGCTTCCTTCCTAATCTCCAACTCATTCATGCCCTATAAAACCTGAAACACTTAACACACAGATTACAGCATCGAATGGAGTAAAGGAGAGTTAAAATACAAAATTAAATGTCTCTAGGAAGCAAGTTTTCAACCATAAAACATTTTTAGGCAGGAATTATAAATGCATGCTTATTTAATGAATAAGTGGGTAAAGATTTGATAAAACCACATAATCGAACACAATATAAGCCATAAAATAATGGTTTATCAACCTCACCACACTTAAATATTAGCATGTCCTCATGCTTGGTTGAAGGAGATAAAATAAATGAGTAGGAACATGTAAAACTCATGCAATGAAATGCAACCTATATATATGAATGCAACTATATGATTCTTGTCTACCTGGTTAAAAGTAAAAAAGCTCTTCAAGACAATCACAAATCAAATTCCACTAATTCAATTCTTATACGATAAGAACAGATAAAAATGCAAGAAGGTAGCTCATGAAAGCAGAGAACATAGAATTTAAGCATTGAACCCTCACTGATGATGTATGTATGCTCTAATCTCTCTAGTGTATAGGGTAATCACTCTATCCTTCTCTAATCATGCTTTCTAAATTTTGTTCTTCACCTAACCAATCAACAACAATTAATATACTAATGCAAACATCATGAGGTCTTTCTAAGGTTGTAATGGGGCCAAGGTAAGGGTAAGGATATATATATATATATATATATATGGTTAAGTAAGCTTGTAAATTGAATCTTTAATTAACCTAAGCTTTAACCCACACATATCTACATTCTATATAACTCAAATTTCATACCTAGCTACCCAAAATTTTCCTTTCACATTCCTTACTCATGTATCAACTCTTATTTTAATTTTATCATACATGCTTTGATCTTTGAATTCTTAACTTAACATTGGGGTAATTTTGTCCCCTTATTTAATTATTGAGTATTTTTTGATTTTTTTTTACACATAAATATAAAAATAAACATAACTTATCAATGCACATAGATTTTTAATTCTTATAGTTTCACATGAGTAGGTACCCAAATTTCCATTATATCATCATGACACATTCCCTTATTATCTTTTGTTCCCACAATTTTCCCATACTTAATTAACACACAATTCTATCTTAAGCTAACCAAAGATTCAATTGGGGTATATAATTGTTTTTCCGCTTAAGGCTAGTAATGTGGTAGAATAAAGAACAAATGGGATTTAAAGGTTCAAAGTGGCTGACAAAGGTAATTGCAAGGGTAGGCTTAATTTGGATAAGTGAGCTAAACAGATAATGGCCTCAATCATATGCAAGCATATAAATATATTAAACATTGGACATATAGGATGAAACAAAATATAAATTACAATCATAGAGAGGTAAACACACAAGAACAAAATCATCATAGTTAAATAATGTAACCATGTAAATAAGCTCAAAATCTCACAGGTTGTGTGTTCTTTAGCTCAAAAACCATGTTCCAAATACAACTTCAAGCAGATTTATCATAAAAGTTTTGATTAAAATTAGTGAAAATTTATTCTAAAAATAGGGTCTTAGAAGAAACTTATTGTCTTTTCAATCAAGTAGACATGCATGCAACTAATCTATTACTATGCAATCTATCCTATTCTACAAAAGAAAAACTAACTAAATATTCTATTTTATTGGTGTTAGGGAAGAGAAATTACCTCCGGAAGTCAGGTACTGACCGATCTCCCTACACTTAAGGCTTTGTACCGTCCTCGGTGCCATCTGTCAGGAACAGGGGTGGGCTGGTAGCAGTATCTCCACAGTCGGGACCATCATGGTTCCCTGTGCTGGTAAAGGAAGTGGAGTCCGGGGTGTTTGAGTCTCTGTATTTTCCCTTAAGTAGCTCCTTGAGGTATGTGAATCGACGCTTGTTACGGCGCTCTCTTAGCTTTGCTTTGTGTTCCAGCCGATCCAACCTTCCAAGTATCTGATGGAGCAGTTGATTGGTTGTAGGTGCTTGTGGTGTTGAAGGAGGAAGCTCTTCAGCCGGTTCAGGAGGATGGCTTGTAGTGGCTGCTGGAGATCTGATATATTTTCCATTAGGGACATACTGATCATCCCGTGGAAGCATGGCTTTGGTGTCCCCAGCTCTGTAGGAAACTCCGGCTACTGAGACAAGATCTGAGACTAAGACAGGAAAAGGTAAGTTGCCCACAATTTGTACGTGTCCCATGGCATTCCGGATGTGCCTTGGTAGGTTCAGAGGCTAGTCTGTAAGGATGCACCATAGTAGAACGGCCATGTCCGCAGTGAAAGAAGACTCGTGAGTGCTCAGAAAGACGTAATGGGACATAATATATGCCCATACGCGAGCCTCCAAGGTAAGTGCAGAAGCCAATATTCCCTTTAGGATGGGAACGATGGTATCCGTAGATCCATCTGCTGCCAGGTAGGGCGATAACTCTGAGAACAGCGTCCCAGTCAAATTGGTACATCTGGCGCTTGAGTGCGGCTTCTTGAAATGCGTCCGGTCCTTCTAGAGTAGGGGGAAGATCTAGAGCTCGTTGAATGGCCTCTTCTGTAATGGGGACTTGCTTCTGTCGAACATAGACAGACTGCAGGGTCGGCAGGTGGAAGTTGGAGTAGAACTCGACAACCCAGGAAAGATTAACCTGCCGTGGCTGTCTCTGTAGGAAACCCCATTGTCTTCGTGCAATATGTGGCTCAACAAATTCAGCAATATGGTTTGGGAGGATAATCAGGTGTTCGTTGTTGTAACTCCTCTCTGCCAGGATCGGGAACATCTGCTCACAGTAGCGATTGGTGAATCACGCAGTGTCCTTTGCTAGGAAGGCTCTTTCTTTATCATCAACCTTTATAATCCTCTTAATTCTTTTCGTTGAGGGTTTAACTGCAGTTGAAGATGGCTCTGCCACTAATGCTCTCTTTGTTCTTCTTCTTGCTGGTGGTTTGGGAGTAGCTTTCTCCTTGCCTTTCTTGGTGGCCATCCTGAAAGGGAGAAAAGAGAAAGTATGTCAAAATGTCAAGAGTTAGAGCAAGGAAGAGGATGGTATGAGTGGTAATCAATGCACATGAAAGATGAATGAAGTTATCACATGGTCATGACTACATGTGAAAAGTTATCAACGGAAAATAGCCAGTGCATATGATGACAATAGAATGCAAGGTGTTTATTGGCATGCAGGCAAGGGCATGATTAGCATAGATTAAGCATTCATTGGCGATGTTAAATTACCACAGAATTCAAACTAACAACCTCTTTGTAATAACAATTATATTAAATTAATAAAATAATAAAAAAAGTTTTGTGAAAAGCAGGCATTTAGAGTAGTAGAATAAAAGAGATCCAAAAATAGTGCACAATGCCATACGGGCGTTTTCACAAACACATAGCATGCATGGTAAGTAAGCTATGAAAAATAATAAATGGAACATGCAAGCAACCCTTTTAAAAAATTAACATATAATTGCCAAACAAGTTCTTAACAATCCACAAGCAAACTATAAGGAATAATAATGACATACTAAATATCTAACACCAATTAAAAGAAAAAGAGAGAAAAAGAAAAACATGGATAATACAAGTAAAAAGGAAAAGAAAAGGAGAAGAAATCATAAATTAAGAAGGAAAATAGAAAAGTAAAAGAAGGGAGAAGAAAAGAAAAACCTTGATAATGGTGGTGAGAGAGAGAAAGTAGAAAGTGAGAAAGAAGGAAGAAGGAAGAAATAAGGATGGAAAAGAAAAAGTAGGATTTGGGGAAGAGAAAGATAAGATATTTTGGCATATTAGGATAAGCTGTGCGGCGCAAGCGACGCGGACGCGTGGGGCGCAGTCGCACGACATGCGCTTAAATTTATCGACGCGGTCGCGTCGGTCACGCGGACGCGCGACGCGGTCGCGTCGGTCACGCGGACGCGCGACGCGTGTTGTGCTACTGGCACAAGTGTAGCCTCGCGCTCGCACAACTCTCTGTTCAAAATGCATTATTGCCAAATATCAGGGTGACGCTGATAAACCACTATTTTATGGTTTATCTTGTGCTCAATTGAGTGGTTTTTATCTACTCTTTACCCACTTATTCATACTATTTACATAGTTTTATATTTCCTTCCTAATTATGTGTTTTGATTGAAAACATGCTTCTTTGATCTTATATTTGCTTATTATTAATCCTCTCTTATTACCATTAGATGCCTTGATATGTGTGTTAAGTGTTTTCAGAGATTACAGGGTAGGAATGGCTCGGAGGATGGGAAGAAAGCATGCAAAAGTGGAAGGAATGCAAGAAGTTGGAGAAATTGCTAAGCTGTCCAGCCTGACCTCTGTGCACTCAAACGGCTATAACTTTAGCTACAGAGGTCCAAACGATGCGTTTCCAGTTGCGTTGGAAAGCTAATGTCCGGGGCTTCAATTTGATATATAATATGCTATAGTTCCTCTGACGTTAGGCGACGCGAACACGTGATCCAGCCGGCCGCGTCGCAAGTGACGGAAATCAGCGCAAATGAATTCGCAACCAGCGAATTATGGACTGTTTTTGACCCAGTTTGCGGCCCAAAAAACACAGATTAGAGGCTATAAAGTGAGGAAATGCATCCATACATATCACGCTTCCATAATTCACCTTTCATGTAGTTTTTAGAGGGAGAGGTTCTCTCCTCTCTCTTAGGATTTAGGATTAGGATTCCTCTTAAAGGAATTAGGATATATTATTATTTCAACTTTATTATTTCAAGTTCTTCCCAGGTTCAATGTTCTTTTTATTTCTTTTCTCAATTTTATTTATGACTCTCTATGTTTAGATTGATTTTCTATTTAATATATCTTGAGGTATTTCAGACTTATGATTGCTCCTTTTTATTATATAAATAATTTGGATTTTTTCCTTTTGGCATTGGTTGATTTATTGGTAATGCTTGAGCTGTCAAATAAAGCAGTGGTTGAAATTGGGAGTTGCTCCAATAACTCTAGTCTTTCCATAGGAATTGACTAGGACCTGAGGATTAAGCTAATTAATCTACTTGATTTACCTTCATAGTTAGAGGTTAACAATGTGGGATTAAAACCCAATTCTCATCGCAATTGACAAGGATAGGACTTTCAGTTCTTCATACTTTGCCAAGAGTTTATTTTATTATTATTATTTTTATTTTATTTGTCATATAACATATTCCCACCTTACTTCCTAAACCCCAATTTACAAACTCATAACCAATAATAAGAACATACCTCCCTGCAATTCCTTGAGAAGACGACCCGAGGTTTGAATACTTCGGTTATCAATTTATTTAGGGGTCTGTTACTTGTGACAACCAAAACGTTTGTACGAAGGGATTTCTGTCGGTTTAGAGACTATATCTACACTGCGACTGTTTTTATGACATTCTTTACTGGCAAAAATCCTAACGTCAAAAATGGCGCCGTTGCCGGGGAATTGCCAACGTGTGCCTTATTATTGGTTATTGTAAATATTTTATTTTTATTTAGTTATTAAGAGGTTATTTGTTTTTATTTAGTTATTAAAAATATTTTTCAAAAATTTGTTCTTAGTGTTCATCTTGATCTTCAAGTTGTTCTTGATGTTCATCTTGACCATCAAGCTGTTCTTAGTTGTTTTCTTCGTTTTGATCTAAAAATTTGAAATTTGGTGTCATTTTATTGTTTTAAAGTATTTTTAATTAATTTTTTTCGAAAAAAAATTTCAGATTTTTATTTTTAAAATTTTTATCTTATCTTATCTTATTCCAAAAATCAAATTTCAAAATTTAATTTTCAAATTCAAAATTTAAATAACCTTTTAATTTAAAATTTATTTTTATTTTCATTTTTAATTTTTATTTACTACTATGAACTCTCACCCCTTTGGCTATGAGTCTGGTTACAATAATGTTGCAGGAAGGAGAAATTACAATGAGAACAGGCATCAAGGTTGGAACAATCAAAGATGGGAGGAGTCACAAGGATTTGATCAACCCTCATGGCAACAACCACCTCCAATGGACTATCAACAACCACCACCATATGCCTATGAACCCTTTCCTCAACATAACTTTGGACCACCACACTCACAAGCCCCTTTCCGCCATTCACCTCCATATAACCCTAACCCTCAACTACCATACCAACCACCTTATGAGCCATATGAACCATATATAGAACCACCCCAATTCCAACCCAATTACTGACAAAAACCACCACTTCAATATTCACCATCTCCGTATCCATCAATCCAAGAGCACTATGATCCTATTTATGAAAGCCGAGTGCATCAAGAGGCAAATGATCGTCTCAAGAAAACAGTGGATCGATGTTAGGCAACCATTCATCAATGGGCGCAAGTAATAATGAGTCAATTAGCTTCCCGACGTTCGGACACTCAAGGAACTCCCACGACTTCATGTGGACAATCTAATGAAGAACGTAGCATGAAGGAGATACTAGAAACTCCAGTGAACAGTACGGAGCATGACTTTGTACTGGAACAAGTAGAGGAAGCCGGAATTATTGAAGAAGAAGAAGTGGTTGAAGACTTAGGAGATGCAGAACCTCCATGGGAAAGTCCAATCATAGAACCCCCTTCCAAGATGTTTGAAATTGATGCTGAGGAGGGTGTCCAACCTCCAAGGCATATCACAGTTGAAGACTTGGAAGAGGTTGCTCAAGAGATGGAGATTCAAGAAGAAGAAGCACAACCTCCCATGCCCTTGGAAAGCAATGAAGAGAAGATTGAATTGGAAGAAAGCTACCAAGAAGAAGAAGTTGAAATTGAAGAAGTTTGCAAAGAGGTGGTAATTATCAGAGAAGAGCACAAGGGAGTGGAGCTTGCAATTTCATTAAAAACACCTCCCCCTAAGTTGCCATCATCCTTCACAACATTCAAGTGGGTAAAATTCATATCCCATAACTTTCTAATCCCACTTGAATATGGGCTACTGGAGACGGATGGTCAACTTAGAGCTCTTTGTGACATTAAGAGTAAGAGAAAGATGGCCAGTGGTAAGAATTGTCCTGCAAGGTTCATCATGGTTGGAAGCTTTAAGTTTAAACGCAAAGGTTGGTATAAAGCTCAACTGAATAGGTCTAGGAAGCTGTTTGGTCGCGGCAGTGAGAATTCAGATCACCTTTCACCCGGCTGGAAAAATACAGATCCCGACAAGGTTGGGTGTAAAAGCAAGATTTGGGATCCTGGAATCTGCTCTGACAATTGTTACCCCGGAGCCTAAGAATCTGTTTGAAGCTTCTTAAGGGCTTTACATGCTTAGTTTGGGACCCCGGAGGCTACTGGAGATGCAAACATTGGTGGAGATTTCTGGATGAGTTCAAGCACAAGCCACCATAACAGGAAGCTCACCATATGTCCAACTTAAGGACTCTAACTAAAAGTGCTAGGTGGGAGACAACCCACCATGGTATGATTGTTCCTTTTTTATTTTTATTTAGTTTTCCTTGTTTTCGAGTTTCATTTTATTTTATTATATTGAACCTGGAGTTTTGCATCACATTCATATTAACACTGCATTCTGTATTTTTCAGATTACAAAAAAAAAGTGCCACGCGACGCGACCGCATCAGCGACGCGTCCGCGTCGCAAGGAGAGAAGAGAAAATAAAAACGAATAGAGAGTTTCGCAGGAGCAGCGCTGGAGGCGTGCCAGTGGCACAAATCGACCCACGCGACCGCGTCGCTGATGCGTCTGCGTCACCTGGGAATAATGGCCTCCCACGCGACCGCGTCAGCCACGTGGCTGCGTGCCCTGAAAATCGACGAAAAAATGGTGCTTGGCCGAAAGTTGTGCTGGAGTTGGGCTGGACTCGTGCTAGAAGCCCAAGCCCTCCCACGCGAACGCGTGCCCCACGCGTCCGCATCATATTGGAGATAAGGCCATTCACGCCATCGCATCACCCATGCGTGCGCGTCACCTGACCTTCTTGCTCACCACGCGACCGCGTCACTCACGCGTCCGCGTCACAAGCGGCGCACAGATTATCCAGATCAGCCGAATTTCTTATCTTTTCTTCTCTAATCCTTATTTTTCTTATCTTTTCTTATTTCTTTCTTCTTCCTTTCTTATCTTCTTTCCCTTCTCATCTCTCTTATTTTTCTTTTTATTTTAGTTTATTTACATACTTTCATTCATTGCATTATTATTGGTGTTAGAAATTTATTTGGGTCATTATTTCTATATTTTACTTGTGGATTATTAGAGAAATTATTTGACAATTATATATATTTATTTTTTAAAGGGTTGCTTGCATGTTCAATTTATTATTTTCATTAGATTATTTACCATGCATGCTATGTGTTTGTAAAAATGCTCGTATGGCATTATGCACTGCTTTTCAGTATCTTTTATCCTACTACTCTGAATGCCTACTTTTCATAAAACCCTTTTTCATATCATATTCATTCAATATAATTGTCATTACAAACATGTTGCTAGTTTGAAAGGCTTGGTAATCTAACTTGGACATTGAATGTTTGATCTATGCTACTCATGCCTTTGCCTGCATGCCAATAAACACCTTGCATTCAATTGTTATCATATGCACTAGCTATTTTCCATTTATGACTTTTCACATGTACTCATGAGCGTGTGTTAACGTCATTCTTCTTTATTGTGCATTGATTACCACCTTTCCCGCTCTCCTCCTTGCTCTAATCCTTAGCTTTATAAATCACTTTCTTTTTCCTTTTTCAGGATGGCCACCAAGAATGGTAAAGAGAAAGCTACTCCCAAACTACCGGCAAGAAAAGGAACAAAAAGAGCCCTAGCTGAGGAACCACAACCCCCGTCCACTTGCAAATCTCAGCATGCACTGAGGATGGTGCAATCTTTAAGTGTGGGGAGGTCGATACCGATCTCCATGGGTTAGTTACTCCTCTATCTCAACACCAATGATTTATTTTCTTTATTCATTGTTGCATTTGCATGTTTGATTGCATATTTGTTTGAATTTTTTTGCATATTTTACCACTTGGTTAAAGTAATATTTTCTTTTTCAAGAAACCTTTTTAGAGAATTTCACTAATCTGAATAAAATTTAATGTTACACTTGTTTAAAGAAATATTATACTGGAACATGGTTTAGAGCTCGAACACACAAAACCTGTGAGATTTTTGAGCCTATTTGAATTGGTTGCATTTTTCAACCAATATTTTATTTTTGATGTGTGTTTTTTCTCTCTAAAATTGTGATCTTTGTCTTGCTTAATTCTATATTTCCATAATTTGATGTATGCATACACTTACATGATTGAGGCCTTTGTTTCACTGAGCTTACATACCCATATGGCCTTACCTTTCATTATCCTTTGCAAACCAATTTGAGCCTATTTTACCCCTTTGTTCTTTATTTTAGCACATCATTAACTCTAAGCGGAAAACAATAATGTCCTTAATTTGAATCCTTAGTTAACTTAGACTAGTGAGAGTACTTATGATTTAAGTGTGGGAAATTGGGTTTGGAAATATTTGGTTTGAGAATTGAGTATGTTAGAATTTTCTAAAAATGTGAAAGAAATATTTAGGACATGTTCATGCATTCAATAAATTAATCATATGCATTGAGAAAAATAAAAGAAAAAGAAAAAAATATATATATATAAAAAAAAAGAAAGAGAAAAAAGAAAAAGAAAAAGAGCAAATAAGTAAAAGGGGACAAAATGCCCCAAAGTTAAGTGTTGAAAGCAATGCATATGTACTGTACTTGAAATTTGAATGCATGAATACATGGATAACATGGTTAATGGACAGTTAGGTCTTTTGTATTATGATTACATGGATTGTTTAAGTTAGGTGGGAAAAGTTTAAGTTAATTAAGGATTCAGATTTTAGTCCACTTGACCAAATACAATCCTACCTTGACCCTAACCCCATTACAACCCTTAAAAGACCTCTTGATTTGTGTATTTGTGCATTAAATTTATGTTGATTGTTAGATGAAGAGAAAGCCTTAGAAAGCAAGGTTAGTAGAGAATTGAGAGAATCGGACCTAAAAACACTTGAGTGATTAGAGTGTATACACTACCAGTGAGGGTTCGATGCTCAATTCCTTGTTCCCTGCTTTCATGAGCTATTTTCTTCTTGCAAGTCTATTTGTACTTCATTTTCATGATTTGAATTAGTGAAATCCAGTTCATATTTCCTCTTGAAAATTTTTTTATTTTTAACCAAGTAGGTAGAAACATCTTAGCATGTAGTTGCATTCATAGGTTGCATTTCATGCATTCTACCATTCCTCTACATTCCTTTATAGTTTCTCTTGAGCTTAGCATGAGGACATGCTAATGTTTAAGTGTGGGGAGATTAATAAACCACTATTTTATGGTTTATCTTGTGCTTAATTGAGTGGTTTTTATCTACTCTTTACCCATTTATTCATACTATTTGCATGGTTTTATATTTCCTTCCTAATTATGTGTTTTGATTGAAAACATAATTCTTTGATCTTATATTTGCTTATTATTAATCCTCTCTTATTACCATTAGATGCCTTGATATGTGTGTTAAGTGTTTTCAGAGATTACAGGGTAGGAATGGCTCAGAGGATGGGAAGAAAGCATGCAAAAGTGGAAGGAATGCAAGAAGTTGGAGAAATTGCTAAGCTGTCCAGCCTGACCTCTCTGCACTCAAACGGCTATAACTTTAGTTGCAGAGGTCCAAACGACGCATTTCCAGTTGCGTTGGAAAGCTAATGTCCGGCGCTTCGATTTGATATATAATATGCTATAGTTCCTCTGACGTTAGGTGACGCGACCGCGTGATCCATGCGGCCGCGTCGCAAGTGACGGAAATCAGCGCAAATGAATTCGCAACCAGCGAATTCTGGACTGTTTTTGACCCAGTTTGCGGCCCAGAAAACACAGATTAGAGGCTATAAAGTGGGGAAATGCATCCATACATATCACGCTTCCATAATTCACCTTTCATGTAGTTTTTAGAGGGAGAGGTTCTCTCCTCTCTCTTAGGATTTAGGATTAGGATTCCTCTTAAAGGAATTAGGATATATTATTATTTCAACTTTATTATTTCAACTTCTTCCCAGGTTCAATGTTCTTTTTTTTTCTTTTCTCAATTTTGTTTATGACTCTCTATGTTTAGATTGATTTTCTATTTAATATATCTTGAGGTATTTCAGACTTATGATTGCTCCTTTTTATTATATAAATAATTTGGATTTTTCCCTTTTGGCTTTGGTTGATTTATTGGTAACGCTTGAGCTGTCAAATAAAGCAGTGGTTGAAATTGGGAGTTGCTCCAATAACTCTAGTCTTTCCATAGGAATTGACTAGGACCTGAGGATTAAGCTAATTAATCTACTTGATTTACCTTCATAGTTAGAGGTTAACAAAGTGGGATTAAAACCCAATTCTCTTCGCAATTGACAAGGATAGGACTTTCAGTTCTTCATACTTTGCCAAGAGTTTATTTTATTATTATTATTTTTATTTTATTTGTCATATAACATATTCCCACCTTACTTCCTAAACCCCAATTTACAAACTCATAACCAATAATAAGAACATACCTCCCTGCAATTCCTTGAGAAGACGACCCGAGGTTTGAATACTTCGGTTATCAATTTATTTAGGGGTCTGTTACTTGTGACAACCAAAACGTTTGTACGAAGGGATTTCTGTTGGTTTAGAGACTATATCTACAACGCGACTGTTTTTATGACATTCTTTACTGGCAAAAATCCCAACGTCAGACGCGGTCGCGTGGTCGACGCAATCGCGTGAGTGGCCATGATAGGGATGTGATGCGGACGCGTGAGCCATGTGTCCGCGTGGTAAGGCTTGGGCGTTCAGCACCAATCCAACACCACTCCAGCACAACTTTCGGTTGTGCACCCTTTCTTACGTCGATTTTCAGGTCACGCGTCCGCGTTGGTGACGCGGATGCGTGGAAGGAATGTTTCCCATGTGACGCGGACGCGTCAGCGACGCGGTCGCGTGGGTTGATTTGTGCCAAAGGCACGCCTCCAGCCACACTCTCACATGACTCTCTGTTCATTTTCTTATTTTTTCTGAACCACCTGCGACGCGGGCGCGTCGGCGACGCTGTCGCGACGCGTGCTCTCCCTCTTTTCTTTTCTTTTTTTATAAATAAAATTAAATATACAAATGCAGATGCAAGCTGAATGTGCTAATAAAGAGAAGAGTTATTCAACAAGAAAACTAAGAGAAAAAGAAAGGAACGATCATACCATGGTGGGTTGTCTCCTACCTAGCACTTTGCTTTAACGTCCTTAAGTTGGACGCTCCATTAGCTCAGTCTTCTGCTATGAGTGGATCCTCCAAGAGGAAGATATCTAACTCCTTGTTTTTTATCACCTTCTCACCATGATAGAGCTTCAAACGATGATGAGTTCAGAGCTTGAAGGGTGACTTAGGTGAAAAACTCCGTACGGCTCATCCTTCTCAACTCTATAAGGACCTTCCCACCTTGATCTCAACTTGCCTGGCATGAGCCTCAGTCTAGAGTTGTAAAGGAGGACTAAATCCCCAGGTTGGAACTCTTTCCTCTTGATGTGCTAATCATGTACAGCCTTCATCTTTTCCTTGTACAGCCTTGAGTTCTCATAAGCTTCTAGGCAAAGGCTCTCCAATTCTTGCAGTTGCAACTTCCTTTCAGCTCCGGCTTTCTCAAATCCCATGTTGCACTCCTTTACTGCCCAAAAGGCTTTATGCTCGACTTCAACTGGGAGATGACAGGCTTTCCCATAAACTAAGCGGAAGGGGCTCATCCCAATGGGTGTCTTGTATGCTGTTCTGTATGCCCAAAGTGCATCATGTAGCCTGGTGCTCCAGTCTCTTCTATGATGTTTGACTATCTTCTGCAATATACACTTTATCTCTCTATTTGACACCTCGTTTTGCCCATTAGTCTGAGGATGGTAGGCTGTTGCTACTTTATGAATTATCTCATGCTTCTTCAGTAATCCTGTTAGTCTCCTGTTACAAAAATGGGTGCCTTGATCGCTCACGATTGCTCGTGGTGATCCAAAGCGACAAATAATGTGGTTTCTAACAAAGGAAACAACAGTGTTAGCATCATCAGTGTAGGTAGGAATTGCTTCCACCCATTTGGAAATATAATCTACAGCTAACAATATGTAAAAATAACCATTAGAATTTGGAAATGGACCCATGAAGTCGATGCCCTAAACATAAAAAATTTCACAGAAAAGCATAATCTGTTGAGGCATCTCATCCTTCTTGGATATATTACCAAATTTTTGGCATGGGAAACAAGATTTACAGAATTCAGCAGCGTCTTTAAAAAGAGTGGGCCACCAGAATCCACAGTCTAGGATTTTTCTAGCTATTCTTTGAGGGCCAAAATGTCCTCCACTCTCAGATGAGTGGCAGGCCTCTAAAATGGACTGGAATTCTGATTGAGGTACACACCGTCTAATTACCTGGTCAGTGCCACATCTTCATAAATATGGGTCATCCCATATATAATATTTAGACTCGCTTTTCAGCTTGTCTCTTTGATGCTTAGTAAAGTTTGGAGGGAAGGTACGGCTAACTAGATAATTAGCTACAGGTGCATACTAAGGGACTACCTCAGATACTGCTTGCAGGTTATCAAATGGAAAATTATCAGCTATAGGAGTGGAGTCATCTTTAATGTGCTCAAGGCGACTCAAGTGGTCTGCCACTAGATTCTGGCTACCACTCCTATCCTTTATTTCGAAATCAAATTCTTGTAGTAGCAGTATCCAACGTATAAGCCTTGGTTTGGATTTCTTTTTAGCTAATAAATACTTCAGAGCTGCGTGGTCTGAATAAACTACTACTTTAGTACCAAGTAAATAGGCTCGGAATTTATCCAGAGCAAAAACAATAGCAAGAAGCTCTTTCTCAGTAGTAGTGTAGTTAGACTGAGCAGTGTCTAAAGTCTTGGACGCATAAGCAATGACAAAAGGATCCTTACCTTCACGCTGAGTTAGTGCTGCTCCTACTGCATGGTTGGAAGCATCGCACATGATTTCAAATGGCTGGCTCCAGTTGGGTCCTCTCACAATTGGAGCTTGAGTCAGAGCAGTCTTTAGTTTATCAAACGCTTGTTTGCAATCCTCACTGAACTCAAACTCAATATCTTTCTGTAGTAATCTGGATAAGGGAAGTGCTACCTTACTAAAGTCCTTAATGAATCTCTGGTAAAAACCCGCATGGCCAAGGAACGAACGGACTTCCCTCACAGAGGAGGGGTAAGGCAAACTAGAAATAGCATCCACCTTTGCTGGATCTACAGAAATGCCAGTATGAGACACAACATGTCCGAGTACAATACCTTGTTTAACCATAAAGTGACATTTTTCAAAATTCAATACAAGGTTTGTACTAACACATCTATTTAATACTCTAGATAAACCATCTAAGCAAAGGCTAAAAGAATCACCATAAACACTAAAATCATCCATAAAAACCTCCATACAGTCCTCAATGAGGTCAGAGAAAAGACTCATCATGCACCTTTGGAAAGTAGCTGGTGCATTGCACAAGCCAAAGGGCATTCTCTTATAAGCATAAGTCTCAAAAGGACATGTAAAAGTAGTCTTTTCCTGATCTTCAGGAGCTATATGAATCTGGAAATATCCTGTGTAACCATCTAAAAAGCAATAATGTGATTTACCTGACAGGCGATCCAACATTTGATCAATGAATGGAAGAGGATAGTAATCCTTACGAGTGGCTTGGTTGAGACGCCTGTAATCAATGCAGACCCTCCAGGCATTCTGTACTCTAGTTGCTATGAGCTCTTCATGCTCATTCTTTACTGTAGTGACTCCAGACTTCTTGGGCACCACTTGTACTGGGCTTACCCATTCATTGTCTGAGATGGGATAGATGATATCTGCCTCTAGTAGTCTGGTCACTTCCTTCTTGACAACCTCTAAGATAGTGGGGTTCAGTCTTCTCTGGGGTTGACGAACGGGTCTTGCTCCCTCTTCTAAAAATATTCTATGCTCACAAACTTGAGGGTTGATGCCTACTATCTCTGCCAAACTCCACCCAATTGCCTTCTTGTGCCTCCTCAGCACACTAAGTAACTGCTCTTCTTGTTGAGAAGTGAGTTCCCATACAATGATAACTGGAAACTTCTGCTTGTCCTCAAGGTAGGCATATTTGAGGTGTGGAGGGAGGGGTTTCAATTCTAACTTCTGCTCATGGTCAGGCTCTGGATTGTCTGGAGCTGGTGGCAATGGTAAAGTACCTTCATTGTCCTCAGAAAATGTCCCCACACTCGGACCTTGTCCTATGTACTTCTCTTCAAACTCCTCCTGATGAACTTCAGCTACGGTTTCATCTATGATGTCACACTGGAGGATAGAATGATCCTCCAGAGGATGCTTCATAGCCCCATTCAGATTGAAGATTACTACCCGGCCATCTATTTCAAAAGAGTATGTTCCTAAAAAGGCATCCAATTTGAACTTTGAGGTCTTCAGGAATGGTCTTCCGAGTAGGATTGATGATGGCTTCTCTGAGTCATTTTGGGGCATCTCCAGGATATAAAAGTCAATGGGAAAGGTGAGTGGTGCACGAATTGTAAATCACACTTTTCACAACTCGTACCACTAACCAGCAAGTGCACTGGGTCGTCCAAGTAATACCTTACGTGAGTAAGGGTCGATCCCACGGAGATTGTTGGCTTGAAGCAAGCTATGGTTATCTTGTAATTCTTAGTCAGGAAATTAGTAATAATTATCAGTTGACTTGCAAATGAACAAGAGAGCATGGATTAAATAAAATTATGCAGTAATGGAGAATATGTTGGAGTTTTGGAGATGCTTTGTATTCTGAATCTCTGCTTTCTGCCTGTCTTCTTCTTCACGCACGCAAGGTTCCTCCTATGGCAAGCTGTGTGTTGGTGGATCACCGTTGTCAATGGCTACCATCCGTCCTCTCAGTGAAAATGGTCCAGGTGCGCTGTCACCGCACGGCTAATCATTTGTCGGTTCCCACACATGCTGGAATAGGATCCATTGATCCTTTTACGTCTGTCACTACGCCCAACACTCGCGAGTTTAAAGCTTGTCACAGTCATTCAATCTCTGAATCCTACTCAGAATACCACAGACAAGGTTTAGACTTTCTGGATTCTCAAGAATGCTGCCAATGGATTCTAGCTTATACCACGAAGACTCTGATTAAAGAATCTAAGAGATACTCATTCAATCTAATGTAGAACGGAGGTGGTTGTCAGGCACGCGTTCATAGGTTGAGAATGGTCATGAGTGTCACGGATCATCATATTCATCATATTGAAGTACGAATGAATATCTTAGATAGAAACAAGCATGTTTGAATGGAAAACAGAAATAGTCGCATTAATTCATCAAGACACAGCAGCGCTCCTCACCCCCAACAATGGAGTTTAGAGACTCATGCCGTCAAAGAGTACAAAGTTCAGATCTAAAAATGTCATGAGATGCAAAATAAGTCTCTAAAAGTTGTTTAAATACTAAACTAGTAACCTAGGTTTACAGAAAATGAGTAAACTATGATAGATAGTGTAGAAATCCACTTCCAGGGCCCACTTGGTGTGTGTTGGGGCTGAAACTTGAGCTTTACATGTGCCTAGGCTGTTTCTGGAGTTAAACGCCAGGTTGTAACCTGTTTTGGGCGTTTAACTCCAACTTGTAACCTGTTTCTGGCGTTTAACGCCAGAATAGGGCAGAAAATTGGCGTTGAATGCCAGTTTGTGTCATTTAAACTTGGGCAAAGTATGGACTATTATATATTTCTGGAAAGCCCTGGATGTCTACTTTCCAACGCAATTGAGAACGCGCCATTTGGACTCTTGTAGCTACAGAAAATCCACTTTGAGTGCAGGGAGGTCAGAATCCAACAGCATCTGCAGTCCTTCTTCAGCCTCTGAATCAGATTTTTGCTCAGGTCCCTCAATTTCAGCCAGAAAATACCTGAAATCACAGAAAAATACACAAACTCATAGTAAAGTCCAGAAATGTGATTTTTATTTAAAAACTAATAAAAATATACTAAAAACTAACTAAATCATACTAAAAACTATATAAAAATAATGCCAAAAAGTGTATAAATTATCCGCTCATCAGTGAGCCCCTTAATGCCCACCAATACATCTTTAGCGATTCCAACCACTGTCATAATACTTTTATCTGCTAACACAAAATGGGCTGCCGACCTTTTTAAGAGAGGGAGCCTCAAATTATCATATATAGACAAAGGCATTATACTAACACATGCTCCTAAATCACACATGCAGTCAGAAAATATCATACCACCAATAGTACAACTAACCATACATGGACCTGGATCACTACACTTCTCAGGTATACCTCCCATTAAAGCAGATATAGAACTACCTAAAGGAATAGTTTCTAATTCATTAATTTTGTCTTTGTGTATACATAAATCTTTTAGAAATTTTGCGTATTTAGGTACCTGCTGAATAACATCAAAAAGGGGAACAGTTACCTCAACCTTTTTGAATATTTCTACCATTTTGGGATCATGTTCCAACTGCTTCCTGGGCTTCCTTGCAAGTTGTGGAAATGGAATAGGAATGGTGTTTTCTGCAGTGTCTGCGCCCTTTTGTGCTTCTTCCTGTGATTGAGCTTCTTCTTCTTCAGCCATGTCTTGTATGTCCTCTTCCTCTTCAACATCTTCTACTTCCACTACCTCTTCAGCTGAGGCGTGTTCTGGTGGGTTTGGCTCCTTCTGATTCCTCTCTTGCAGTGTAGTTCCGGACCTTAGGGTGATGGCATTGATGCCACCCTTCGGATTGGGTAAGGGTTGAGAAGGAATTCCACTGGAGTTTGCCTGTTGAGTGTTTAAAGTATTGGGTGGTGCCAGCTGAGAGATGAGAGCTTGTATAGCGGATGCTAGGCCATTAAGTGAACTTTCCATGTTTCTTTGTCCTTGTGCAATGGATTGAATGGCCTCTTCACTCAGAGAGGAATTAGATTGAGTGATCTGCGGAACTTGTTGTTGGTTGTGCTGTGGTCCTTGGGACTGCCTCAGGTGAGGTGCTCTGTAAGGCTGGTTCTGGTTCTGCTGCCTGTTGTTGTTATTATTCCACCTCCGATATCCTTGATTGTCTCTGCCTCCTCTGTTATTGTTGTCCATCCAATTATGGTTAGAATTATCTCTCCAACCTTGGTTAGAATTGTCCTGCCATCCATGGTTGTAACTGCCACCTTGATTGAACCCCTGGTTGGGGCGGTCATAGAAGTTATGAGTGGCTGCCACCGTGTTGTCTTCCTGTTGGAGCTGCGGGCATTCATCAGTATAATGGCTGTAATCAGCACAGATTCCACACACTCTCTGTGGGACTAGCTGTTGGCTTTGATGCGCTTGTTGTTGACTCAACTGCATCTGCTTCAGTAAGGTGGTCATTTCACTTATACTCTGAGCCAGAGCAGTAGTCTCCTTGCTAGAAGATACCTCTGCAACAGCTTTTAACCGGCCTTGTTTCTGCCTGTGATTCCTTGTAGATTCAGCTAAGTCGCTAATCAATTGTCATGCCTCATCAGTGGTCTTGTACTTTTTCATAGACCCATTGCTAGCACTTTCCAATGTAGTCTTATCTTGGGGCCTCATGCCCTGTGTGACGTAGCCGAGCAACACTTTCTTGTCAATCATATGGTGGGGGCATGCTTCCAGAAGATTGTTGAAGCGCTCCCAATATTCATAGAGAGTCTCGGATTTATCCTGAACAATCATGGAAATGTCTTTCCTCAGTTTATCAGTAACTTTAGCTGCAAAAAATTTTTCCAAAAATTCTCTTCTAAGTGTATCCCAGTCGGATACAGTTACTGTGGGTTGAGTGTAGTACCACTCTCTCGCCTTTCACTCAAGAGAGAATGGGAAGGCTTTTAACAAAATAGAAGTTTCATCTGCACCATCATGCCTGACAGTAGAATAGGCTGCTTGGAAATCTCTAAGGTGCTTGATAGGCTCTTGAGCAGGTAAGCCATGAAACTTAGGTATCAAGTTGAGCAGTACAGTCTTTATTTCAAAGTCTGTAGCCACCGCTGGGTGATGCGCTTGAAACAGTTGCATTGAAAAATTAGGGGCTCCAGCCTCCTGAATAGTAATTCTCCGAGGTGCTTCTATGTCACCTGCATGTAAATCAATCAAATCAGTAGAACGGGGGCTGGTTTCTTCCTCAAGTGACGTTTCAGATCCGCCCTCAGAGAGGACTAACCGACGCCGAGCTTGCCTTATTCGTGAAATAGTTCTTTCAATCTCAGGATCGAATACTGGCAAGCTTGGATCAGGAAGTGAACGCGTCATTTAATGAAAGAAACATGCAGCTCATAGTAGCAAAATAAAATAAAATACAAATAAATAAATTCCAATCCGCGCGGTCGCGTGAGCCATGCGTCCACGTCACTGCAATTTCCTTTATGTCGCGCGGTCGCCTGAGCCATGCGACCGCGTCACTTCTCACTGGTCATCTCCTTAATTTCTTGTGTTCCTTCCATTTTTGCCGTCTTCCTTCCTAATCTCCAACTCATTCATGCCCTATAAAACCTGAAACACTTAACAAATAGATCACGGCATCGAATGGAGTAAAGGAGAATTAAAATACAAAATTAAAAGTTTCTAGGAAGCAAGTTTTCAACCATAAAACATTTTTAGGCAGAAATTATAAATGCATGCTTATTTAATGAATAAGTGGGTAAAGATTTGATAAAACCACATAATCGAACACAATATAAGCCATAAAATAATGGTTTATCAATCCTTTACAGTTCTCGATTCCTATGGAGGTTCAGCATCTCCTAAGTCTTCAACTACTTCTTCCTCTACAATTATTATGGCTTCCTCCACTAGTTCCAGTACAAAGCCATGCTCCTCATTGTCCACCGAAGTTTCTAGTGTCTCCTTCATGCTACTCTCTTCTTTTGATTCTCCACATGTAGCCATGGGAGTACTCTGGTGCTCATATGTTGGGAAGCTAATTTATTTACTACCTTGGTTAAGGCAATATTGAGTTCCAGTACGTCCCTTTGCATATTCACTTGTCCTTGAAGAAGAACATGAAGGGTGTCATCCGTTGGAGATTGGGGTGGATATGAAGGTTCATTGGTTGGGGGAGAGGGTTCATAATAAGAATGTGGTGGTTCTTGGGAGTAATTGGATTGGAATTGTGGTGGATAAGGGTCGTATGGTGGTGAATGGTGAAAAGGAACTTTTGAGTGTGGTGGTTCAAAGTTATGTTGAGAGGATGGTTCATAAGCACAGGGTGGAACTTGTTGGTAACTACAA
The DNA here is from genome assembly GCF_003086295.3 of Arachis hypogaea. Classification (NCBI taxonomy): domain Eukaryota; kingdom Viridiplantae; phylum Streptophyta; class Magnoliopsida; order Fabales; family Fabaceae; genus Arachis; species Arachis hypogaea. Next base: position 53,736,732 of record NC_092053.1, on the reverse strand, counting down.
AGGGATCCACCGTATCTATTGCCTTGGCATGCATTGTAGAATGGTCATCGTCTGTGATACTGTGGAGGGTGTTATTGCCTAAAGGGTTGATCAAGTCCTCGTGGCTTCATCCGTCCTTGATTGCTCTGACCCTAATGCATGTTTCTGCTATAGCTTTCATTCCCTTCAACAATATTAGAACCAAACTCAAAGCGAGAGGGGTGAGAACTCATGGTAGCTAATAAGAGCTAAAAAAATGAAAACAGAAATAAATAAACAAGCAAAAGAAAAATATTTACAATAACCAATAATAAGGCAAACGTTTGCAGTTCCCCAGCAACGGTGCCATTTTGACGATCAGGTTTTCTATCAGTAAAGAAATTTGCAAATATAATCACGTTGTAAGTATAACTTCTAAACCAACAGAAAATCCTTTCGTACAAAAGTTTTGGTTGTCACAAGTAACAAACCCCTTTAAAATTGATAACCGAAGTATTCAAACCTCGGGTCGTCTTCTCAAGGAACTGCAGGGAGGTATATTCTTATTATTGGTTATGAGTTTTGTAAATTGGGGGTTTTTGAAATAAGAAGCAAGTAATTTAAATGACAGGATAAATAAATTAATAATAATAAAAGAAAAGAACTCTTGGCAAGGTATGAGAATTTGGAAATCCTATCCTAGTTATCCTTATCGACGGTGATGAGAATTATATTTTTAATCCCACTTAGTTAACCTTTATTAAAGCAAAGGAAAGTAAAGTGGACTAATTAGTTTGATCCTAAAGTCCTAGTCTACTCCTAAGAAAAGACTAGAGTTATAGGAATCCAATTCAATTAGCAAAAATAACGATTATCAATCATGATGAGTTTGATAACTCAAGAGTCTCCAATTAATCAATTAAAGCCAAGAATATAAAAAGCTAAATAAGAATCATAAATTTGAAATACCTCAATTGCATTAATAAGATAAAATCAATCTAAGCATAAAGAGTTCATAAGCCAAATTGGTAACATAAATCAGATACGAATAAAAGCATTAGAATAAATAAAAATATAAAAGGAATATTAAACCTGATAAAGAGTTGAAATCCTAAATCCTTTAAGAGGAATCCTAATCCTAAAACCTAAGAGAGAGGAGAAAACCTCTCTCTCTAAAAACTACATCTAAGTTATGAAAAGTGAATAATCGAAGGCCTTTCTCATGAATGGATGCATTCCCCTACTTTATAACCTCTAATCTGTGTTTTCTGGACTTGGATCTGGGCCAAAAGAGTTTCAGAAATCGCTGGGGGCGTTTTCTACAGTTTCTGCACGTGGCGTCTGTCACGCGTCCGCGTGGGTCACGCGGTCGCGTCATCTGGAGTTCTGCTCTTTCACGCAGTCGCGTCAGGCACGCTTCTGTGTCAGTTGTACTTCGCATGAGTCACACGTTCGTGTCATGCGCGCATTCTCGCAGATGTCAGTTTGCGCAAAGCACGCATTCGCGTCGTCTACGCGGACGCGTCACTTCCAGTTTCTTCAAAAACTCCAATTTGAGCTTTCCTTCCATTTTTGTATGTTTTCTTTCTATCCTTTAAGTCATTCCTGCCTTAGGAGATCTAAAAATACTTAACACACAAATCACGGCATCGAATGGTAATAAAGGGTAATTAAAATTAATATGTTTAAAGCATAGGAAACATGTTTTTCACATATATCACATAATAAGGAAGGAAAAGTAAAACCATGCAATTTACATGAATAAGTGGGTGAAGGATTGAATAAATCACTTAGATTGAGCAAAAAATACATAATAAAATATGGGTTTATCAGCGATATTCTTGTTTCGCACCCTGGCACAGTAATCAACAAGCTTGGAACTTGCATTGTCTAGAGCATCATGCAACATTGAAGAAGTGTGCACACAACCTTCTAAATAAGTTATGGCTTTCATCCAAACATCTCACGTCGTCGCTACTCTTAATGTAGGTGTGCTTGCGATTTATGTTCTTACTCCAACGAGCGAGAATGTAGCAGGCAGGCACTTTATTCACTTTGTAATACAAAAACACTACAAGACAGTGGCAACACAATATACTTGAACTCTCGAACAAGTTGCACTCACATCGAACCTCATGAGTTGACCGGTGATAAATCCACATTTCATAATATTTATTTGCTTTAATTGAGTGGATTTTATTAACTTTTCACATATCTATTCATTAAAATAGCATAGTTTGATGATTTCTTCCTAATTTGTGCTTAAAAGTAAAAACATGCTTTTTAGGCCTTAAAATTACTAAATTCTATTCACTTTAACTACATTTGATGCATTGGTGTATTTGTTGAGTAATTTCAGGTTTTTAAGGCAAGTATGGATTGAAGAAGTGAAGAAAAAGTATGTAAAGTGGAGAATTCATGAAGAAATGAAGTTTTAAAAATCTGCCATGTGAGGCATACGCGTGACCCTTGTCACGTGAGCTAATTAATTGCAAAATGCTGAGGACAAATTCAGGGCTTTTCAAGCCCAATTCAACTCATTTCCGAAGCTATTTCAAGCCAAATTGAAGAGGGATGAAGGGGTGATGAGCAGATAATTTATACGCTTTTTGGCATTATTTTTATATAGTTTTCAGTATGATTTAATTAGTTTTTAGTATATTTTTATTAGTTTTTAATTAAAAATCACATTTCTGGATTTTACTATGGGTTTGTGTGTTTTTCTATGATTTCAGGTTTTTTCTGGCTGAAATTGAGGGACCTGAGCAAAAATCAGATTCAGAGGTTGAAGAAGGACTGTAGATGCTGTTGGATTCTGACCTCCCTGCACTCAAAGTGGATTTTCTGGAGCTACAGAACTCCGAATGGCACGCTTTTAATTGCGTTGGAAAGTAGACATCCAGGGCTTTCCAGAAATATATAACAGTTCATACTTTGATTAAGGATAGATGACGTAAACTGGCGTTAAACGCCAGTTCCATGCTGCATTCTGGAGTCAAAAGCCAGAAACAGGTTGCAAAGTGGAGTTAAACGCCAGAAACAGGTTACAAACTGGCGTTCAACTCCAAGAAAGACCTCTACACGTGTAAAGCTCAATGCTTAGCCCAAGCACACACCAAGTGGGCCCCGAAAGTGGATTTCTGCATTATTTACTCATTTCTGTAAACCCTAGTAACTAGTCTAGTATAAATAGGACTTTTTACTATCCTTATAAGAGATCTTTGATTAGTTTTATGCTATCTTAGACTTTCATGGGAGGCTGGCCATTCGGCCATGCCTGGACCATTATCACTTATGTATTTTCAAATGGTAGAGTTTCTACACACCATATATTAAGGTGTGGAGCTCTGCTGTTCCTCATGAATTAATACAAAGTACTACTGTTTTTCTATTCAATTCAAGCTTATTCCTATTCTAAGATATCCATTCGCACCCAAGAACATGATGAATGTGATGATTATGTGACGTTCATCATCATTCTCATTTATGAATGCGTGTCTGACAAACACTTCCGTTCTACATGCAAACAAGCTAGAATGAATATCTCTTAGATATCTAATACAGGGGACCGAGTCCGAGATATTAGAATCTTCGTGGTATAAGTTAGAACCCATGGATGGCCATTCTTGAGATCCGGAAAGTCTAAACCTTGTCTGTGGTATTCCGAGTAGGATCTAGGAAGGGATGGTTGTGACGAGCTTCAAACTCGCGAGTGCTGGGCGTAGTGACAGACGCAAAAGGATAGTAAATCCTATTCCAGTATGATCGAGAACTGACAGATGATTAGCCATGTAGTGACAGCGCATTAGACCATTTTCACAGAGAGGATGGGATGTAACCATTGACAACGGTGATGCCCTACATAAAGCTTGCCATGGAAAGGAGTAGGAATGATTGGATGAAGACAGCAGGAAAGCAGAGGTTCAGAGGAACGAAAGCATCTCTATACTCTTATCTGAAACTATCACCAATGAATTACATAGGTATCTCTATCCTATTTTAATTATCTTTTAGTACACTATAATCTCTTAATACATTTGAATTCGCCTGACTGAGATTTACAAGGTGACCATAGCTTGCTTCAAGCCGACAATCTCCGTGGGATCGACCCTTACTCACGTAAGGTTTATTACTTGGACGACCCAGTGTACTTGCTGGTTAGTTGTGCGAAGTTGTGACAAAGAACTAAGATTATGAACGTGCGTATTGAGTTTTTAGCACCGTTACCAAGGAATGGAACCGTCACGATTTCTGCGCTCCAAGTTTTTGGCGCCGTTGCCGGGGATTGTTCGAGTTTGGACAACTGACGGTTCATCTTGTTGCTCAGATTAGGTAACTTTATTTTATTTTTAAGCTTTTTATTCTTATTTTTGAAAAATACAAAAAAAATAATTTCTTTTTTTTCGTTTTTCCCAATTAATTTTCGAAAAATCAAAATGATTTATAAAATCATAAAATCAAAAATATTTTTGTGTTTCTTGTTTGAGTCTAGAGTCAAGTTTTACGTTTGGTGTCAATTGCATCTTTTTAATTTTCTAAAAAATTTATTTTCGAAAATTTCATGCATTGCATTCTTCATGATCTTCAAGTTGTTCTTGGCCAGTCCTCTTGTTTGATCTTCATATTTTCTTGTTTTGTATCTTTTCTTGTTTTTCATATGCATTTTTAATTCGTTAATGTCTAAAGAATAAAAATTTTTAAGTTTGGTGTCTTGCATGTTTTCTTTTCTTGAAAACTTTTCAAAAATAAGTTCTTGGTGTTCATCTTGACATTCAAAGTGTTCTTGGTGTTCATCCTGACATTCATAGTGTTCTTGCATGCATCACATGTTTTGATCCAAAATTTTCATGCATTGAGTCTTTGGGTTGTTTTTCTCTCTCATTATTAAAAATTCAAAAATAAAAAAAAATATCTTTCCCTTTTTCTTCTCATCAAATTCGAAAATTTTGAGTTGACTTTTTCAAAAATTTTTAAAATTTAGTTGTTTCTTATGAGTCAAATCAAATTTTCATTTTAAAAACTCTATCTTTTTCAATTCTTTTTCAAAAAAAAATATAAAATCTTTTTCATTTTTCCTTTCATAATTTTCGAAAATTCCAAAATGATTTTCAAAAATCTTTTTCTTATTTTTTATTCCATATTTTCGAATTTAATACTAACAATTAATGTGATTGATTCAAAAATATTAAGTTGTTACTTGCCTATTAAGAAAGATTCAATCTTTAAACTCTAGAATCATATCTTTTTAGTTTCTTGTTAGTCAAGTAATCAACTTTAATTTTCAAAATCAAATCTTTTTAAATTTCTTTTTCAAATCTTTCTCGAAATAAATTTCAATCACATCTTTTTCAAAATCAATTTCAAAATTTTTTCTAACTTCTTTTCTAACCTCTTATCTTTTGATTTTCAAATCTTTTTCAATCAATCTTATCTTTTTGTTTCAATCATATCTTTTTCAAAACTACCTAACTAATTCTCTCTCTAATTTTCGAAAATCCCTTCCCTCTTTTTCAAAAAAATTCCTTTTTAATTAATTAATTGTTTTAAAATTTTAATTTTCAAAATTTAACTTTAAATTTTAATTTTAATTTAATTAATTTTTGAAATTCCTTCTCTCTCATCTCTTTCTAATTATTTATTTATTTATTTATTTACTAACACTTCTCTTCATCTTAAAATTCGAACCCTCTCTTTCTCTTGGTGTTCGAATTTCTCTTCTTTTATTCTTATCTTCTTCTACTCACATAAAGGAATCTCTATACTGTGACATAGAGGATTCCATATTTTTTTTTTCTGTTTTCTTCTTTTTCATATGAGCAGGAACAAGGATAAGAACATTCTTGTTGAGGCTGATCCTGAACCTGAAAGGACTCTGAAGAGGAAGCTAAGGGAAGCTAAAGCACAACTCTCTGGAGAAAATCTGACAGAAATTTTCGAAAAAGAAGGAGACATGGCCGAAAATAATAACAATGCAAGGAAGATGCTTGGTGACTTTACTGCACTAAATTCCAATTTACATGGAAGAAGCATCTCAATCCCTGCCATTGGAGCAAACAATTTGGAGCTTAAGCCTCAACTAGTTTCTCTGATGCAATAGAATTGCAAGTTTCATGGACTTCTAGCAGAAGATCCTTTTCAGTTCTTAACTACATTCTTGCAGATCTGTGATACTGTTAAGACCAATGGAGTTGATCCCGAGGTCTACAGGCTTATGCTTTTCCCGTTTGCTGTAAGAGACAGAGCTAGAGTATGGTTGGACTCTCAACCTAAAGATAGCCTGAACTCTTGGGATAAGTTGGTCAAGGCTTTCTTAGCCAAGTTCTTTCCTCCTCAAAAGCTTAGTAAGCTTAGAGTGGATGTCCAAACCTTCAGATAGAAGGAAGGTGAATCCCTCTATGAAGCTTGGGAGAGATATAAAGAACTGACCAAAAAGTGTCCTTCTGACATGCTTTCAGAATGGACCATCTTGGATATATTCTATGATGGTCTGTCTGAGCTATCAAAGATGTCACTAGACTATTCTGCAGGTGGATCTATTCACCTAAAGAAAACACCTGCAGAAGCTCAAGAACTCATTGACATGGTTGCAAATAACCAGTTCATGTACACTTCTGAAAGGAATCCTGTGAATAATGAAACACCTATGAGGAAGGGAGTTCTTAAAATTGATACTCTGAATGCCATATTAGTTCAGAATAAAATATTGACTCAGAAAGTCAATATGATCTCTCAGAGTCTGAATGGATTGAAGGAATCATCCAACAGTACTAAAGAGGCATCTTTTGTAGAAGAAGCTTATGATCCTGAGAACCCTGCAATAGCAAAGGTGAATTACATGGGGGAACCCTATGGAAACACCTATAATCCCTCATGGAGAAATCATCCAAATTTCTCATGAAAGGATCAACAAAAGCCTCAACAAGGCTTTAATAATGGTGGAAGAAACAGGTTTAGCAATAGCAAGCCTTTTCCATCATCCACTCAGCAACAGACAGAGAATTCTGAGCAGAATCCATCTAGCTTAGCAAATATAGTCTCTGATCTATCAAAGGCCACTCTAAGTTTCATGAATGAAACAAGGTCCTCCATTAGAAATCTGGAGGCACAAGTGGGCCAGCTGAGTAAAAGAGTTACTGAAACCCCTCCTAGTACTCTCCCAAGCAATACAGAAGAGAATCCAAAGAGAGAGTGCAAGGCCATTGATTTAACCATCATGGCCGAACCTACAAGGGAGGGAGAGGACATGAATCCCAGTGAGGAAGACCTCCTGGGACGTCCAGCGATTAACAAGGAGTTTCCCTCTGAGGAACCAAAGGAATCTGAGGCTCATCTAGAGACCATAGAGATTCTATTGAACGTCCTTATGCCCTTCATGAGCTTTGATGAGTATTCTTCTTCCGAAGAGAATGAGGATGTTACTGAAGAGCAAGTTGCCAAGTACCTTGGTGCAATCATGAAGCTGAATGCCAAATTATTTGGTAATGAGACTTGGGAAGATGAACCTCCCTTGCTCATCAATGAACTGAATGATCTGGATCAACTGACATTGCCTCAGAAGAAATAGGATCCTGAAAAGTTCTTAATACCTTGTACCACAGGCACCATGACCTTTGAGAAGGCTCTATGTGACCTTGGGTCAGGGATAAACCTCATGTCACTCTCTGTAATGGAGAAACTGGGAATCTTTGAGGTGCAAGCTGCTAGAATCTCATTAGAGATGGCAGACAACTCAAGAAAATAGGCTTATGAACAAGTAGAGGACGTACTAGTAAAGGTTGAAGGCCTTTACATCCCTGCTGATTTCATAATCCTTGACACTGGGAAGGATGAGGATGAATCCATCATGCTTGGAAGACCCTTCCTAGCTACAGCAGGAGCTGTGATTGATGTGGACAGAAGAGAATTGATCCTTCAACTGAATGAGGACACTACAACAAATAAGGGTTTTTGCAACGGTCGAAAACCATTGCTGTAGATCGAAAAATCGTTTCTAAAACTTTACACAACACTTTGGCAACGGTTTTTGACCTGTGCTATATGCAGCCGTTACCAACGCTCATAGGCAATGGTTTTTTACCTAAGGCAACAGCAACCAAAAAGACCGTTGCCATTGTTACTAGCTGTGATGCACGGACACTGACACGGACACGGACACGGGACATTGTTACTAGCATAGACAACGGTTTTGACATCAATTTTTAAAGAACGGTTTAGAATCGTTACTGGATAGGCAACGTTTAAAACTGTTCTCTTGCATGATGTAACAGTTTAAAACCATAACCGGATAAGCAACAGTTTTAAGCTGTTGTAATTTTGTTATTCACAAAGACAACGATTTAAAAGTGTTGCCTTTAGTGTTGTTTTTTTTTTTTTTTGCAACAATTTTAAAACTATTTCCATTTTGTAACTACCTTAAACCACGGTTTTAACACCATTATCTTGGGCAACTTTTGACAACAGCATTTTCTAATTATATCTTTCTTTATTTACAATAGTTTTCTCATATTACCTTGAAATTAATATTCCAACTAAGTTTTAGTGTCAATAGATTAATATTCCAACTATTTGAATCAAATTACTAAAGAAAACTAATTGAACATTTTATTTATAACGTATTCTATAAGATTCATCCATATTTATGACCTATAAAAAAAAGATTTTAGAAGTCAAATAAACAAAGCCTAAGTCATAACAATATTTAATCATAAACAACAGAGATTTGAGCTTCTTTGCATCCTCAATGCTTTCACCACAGCTCCCACTACAGCAACAACCCAACCACTTAATGAACCTGCACAACACAACCCAGGGGAAAAAAAGAAAAAAAAGTATAATCAGAGTATTATAGATACCTCAAAAAACTAAACTTAATTGCACAAAATGAATGACAAATATACAAAAAAGAGCAGAACCTCAAGCTAGTAGGGTCTTCCCGATATTTCCAAACAACCACAAAGTCCAAGGCTTTGGCTTCAACATAAGGTCTAAGCCACTCTAAAACTGCAGAATCACTCATTGTTTCTTTTTTCCTATGAATATAATGCAGCCTTTGTGTCACTTATTATTATATATATAGTAAGCTGATACAAGTTTTAACAGTTTCACAATTTCACAAGCACATGGTGTGCACGATATTTTTCCAGACCAAATAATTGGGTGGCACAAGTGTATCATTCTATTCAATACAAATATATAATAGAATGTGTTTCTTTCAACATGCTCTACTCGAAACCTGCCACAAATTCTTTCATTAAAAAATCCAATAATAAGTAAATTCTACAGTTAATGCACTCAGATCATGTAATATCAAAGATCTAAAACAAATTATTACCAACCTCTTCTCCAACTAAATAAATAAAAAAAATACAGGTCATGTATAATCCATCATTTATTCCTCAAAATTATATAATCCGATATAATTCGAGCAATCATTCCAAATGACTTTAAACACATCCCCTAGGTATTTCAAACTGCAGAAGCTACCAAGCACAAGACATTTGCTTTTCTAAGAATACATTATTGCATGCAGAACAACACAAAACAGGAAAAACAAAGAGGATTTTATATACCTGTAAATGGTAAGTGTAGGCAAGACCAGCATAGGTGCTCAAACTTTTGGTTGATAACACAAGTGCTTTCTCATAATATGAAATTGCTTCATGGTACATCGTAATTGAATTTAGACAATGCAGGATTAGGACTACAATACTATCACAATGGTATTAACTATTTCTCATTACTAATAAGAAATAACAAACAACAGGATCAGCTTGATGGAAGGATATTTCATCCTTCACTCAAACTTCGAAACTACAGGTTGAGGAAATTGAGAAAAATAGAGTTTTTGGACAGGAAATTACGGGATACCAAAAGCAACTACCAAAATGACAAATTCGCTTCCATGTAATAAACTTTCTTTTGGCTAACAATTCCAAAAGGTGTGGACAACAAGAGTTCATGTGAAATGACTAGACATTTATCAACTTACTTCAATTTTCTATATGCATGAGCAAGGTTGACTACAGTTGGCTCCCACATTTCACTTAGAGTTTGGTATGAGGACTAATATTTTCTCAAACCACCACACTGCTTTCTTATACCTGAATCAGAAGACACAATTATTCATGCATACAGTAAATTAGAAATTATAACAAAAATCAGAATGCAAATACTAAACAGGAAACATTAAATAATAGCACAAAAGTGAATCAAAACCAAAAACAGAATAGTAATAAATTACTGAATCAATAACAAATTAAATACAAAAAATAGTAGCAGCTATCAGAACAGAAACCAGTGATAGGCAGTGACCAAAACAGGCAGCATTATACCAAATCAATATTCAAATCAAAACAGAAACCAAATCAATTAAACTCACAGAACAAGAGACACTTGAGTTACCTAAACAGAGGTTGAGCCACAATGAGGAGGCAGAGAACCAGTGACAGGGCAAGATTCAGAAGCAACGACGTCCAGAGGGACAACGGCGTGACAGCAGAAGTAGCAAAGTAAAGCAGAAGCTTCGATGGCGGCAGCTCACGGAGACAGGAACGCTCCTCCGCGACGGCGACGACGGTGCTGGTGCGGACTCCACGAACGGCGACGACGAGGGTTCCCTCCCTCCTCGCGTTCGGCCTCTCTCTCTCCCCTCATGAACTCTGCGCACCTCTGTCTATCTTCCCTTCATGACCGACGGCTCGGTGGCAACACGGCGGCGGCGATAGGCTGAACGGTGATGACGTGACGGCGACTCCCTCTCTTCCTCTCTTCGTCATCTCTGCATATATGTGTCGTGTGTTGTGTCACTTGTGTGTTATGTGAGAAGAGGGGCCGGGGGGTTTTGGGGCCGGCATCTGAGGGTTGTGGGTTGTGTGTGTAATAGAATTAGGGTTAGATAAAAATTAGAGTTAGGTTAGGATTTGATTCGGGAATTTTTGGATTAATTAGAGTAAAATAATTTTAATAAAATTAGAGTATAGAGTATTAATTTAATTTTTTAAAATTATTTTTCAAAAAATATTATTTGTTGTATTAGTTTACTAATTAGCTTTCAATCAAATATTTTAATTTAAATTATAAAATGATATAATTAATTTTTTTTATTCATAAAATTTAAATTATTAAATTACAAAATATTAATTATTTAAATCAAATCATATAAAATTTTTATTATTTTATAACTATTAAGCTTTATAATTTAAATATAGAAAATAATTCAATAATTATAAATTAAATAAAAAATTCTAATTTAAATAGTCAAAATTTTATTATTTTTAAATTTCTAAAATTTAAATTGTAAATAAGAAAATATTCAATAATTATAAAGTTTGGTAAAAACCTTAATTTATTTCAAATTCAATTTATCAAAACTTAGTTTAATTATCTTTAATAAAATAATTTATGAAATCAAAGTATCTAATAAATAAATAAATTAAAATTAACTCATAATAAGATTTTTTCAAAAATTATGGGTCTTACAAGTAACGACCACGGCGCGGAGAAGGGAGAAGCAGCAACAACCCATGCGGCGAGGACAGCGGAGACGCAACGATGACGCACCACGAACTGCTTCCTTCTTTGGCGCACCACAAACTGCGTGAAGCTGATTTTGGGTGATGATGATGGCGAGGCTCTGATGATGAGTGGTGGGTTATGGTGGGTTAGGAACTTAGGGCTAGTAGAGGAGAAAAAACACTAGAGCTCTGTATTTTGTTTTATAAGGAGTTTCTCAAAAATTTGTTCAAACGTAAAAAAAAGGTTAAATTTTAGAGCGAGAATGAAACAAAAAATAATATTTGTTATAAATTTATTTTCTTTATAAATAGTATTTTTTATTTATTTATAACAATAATTTTTGAGTTTTCTACTAAGTTAATATTTATAGAGAACTATTTTTATATGTATCTTTTAATTTGCATAATTATTTAAATATTAAAAAATTATTGCTTAATAAAAAACTTATTGTAATGGTTATAAAACCGTTCTTTAAAATAGTCAAAAAGAACGGTTTTATTTTATTGCTATAACTTAATGAAAAATTAAACTTCAACAGCAACATTATAAAAACTGTTGTCTAAAATCATCTAAGGGAACGGTTTTAAAGTGTAGCAACTTTGGCAACGGTTTTTAAGCATATCTTTTGTATAATTATTTAAACAACATTAAAAACCGTTGCTAAAAATCAAATTCTAGTAACGGTTATAAAACCGTTCTTTAAAATAGTCAAAGAGAACGGTTTTATTTTGTTGTTATAAAATAATGAAAACTGAACTTCAATAGTAACACTGTAAAAAACCGTTGTCTAAACCTATCTAAGAGAACGTTTTTAAGGCGTTGCAGATTTTGGTGTTGCTAAAGCCCATATTTGTTGTAGTGGGACAATCTTGTGTTTAAAACTCAAGGATCTCCTTCTGTAACTATGGAGAGGAAGCATGAAAAGCTTCTCTCACTGCAGAGTCAACCAAAGCCTCCAAAATTAAACTCTAAGTTTGGTGTTGGGAGGCCACAACCAAACTCTAAGTTTGGTGTTGAACCCCCACATCCAAACTCTAAGTTTGGTGTTGGGAAGTTCCAACCTTGCTTTGATTATCTGTGAGGCTCTATGAGAGCTCACTGTCAAGCTATTGACATTAAAGAAGCACTTGTTGGGAGGAAACCCAATGTTATTTAATCATATTTATTTTATTTTCTCTTTGTTATTTTGTGTTTTATTAGGTTGATGATCATGTGAAGTCACAAAAACTACTGAAAAATAAAAAACAAAATGAAAAATAGCATTAAAAACAGCACACCTTGGAGGAGGAGCATACTGGCGTTAAACGCCAGTAAGGAGTATTTGGCTGGCGTTTAACGCCAGAACAGAGCATGAAACTGGCGTTAAACGCCAGAAAGAAGCAGCAGTCTGGCGTCTAAACACCAGGATTGCACCCAAAGGAAAGCTGGTGTTAAACGCCAGAAACAAGCTCCATTTGGGCGTTTAACGCCAGAAACAAGCATGAAGCTGGCGTTTAACGCCAGAAACAAGCATGGAAGTGGCGTTAAACGCCAGAATTGCACAATAAGGGCGTTTTACACGCCTAATTGAGGCAGGGATGTTAAGTCCTTGGCCCCACTTGATCTGTAGGCCCCACAGGATCTCCTCAGGATCTGTGGACTCCACAGGATCCCCACCTAACCCTATTCTCTCCTCTTCACACCTTTTCATAACTCTCTTCCCCAAATACCCTTCACCAATCAACTCAATCACTCTTCCACATCACTTCTTAACCACTCACATCCATCCTCTCTTCCCCATAAACCCCACCTACCTTCAAATTCAAATTATTTTCCCTCCCTAACCCAACCCTAAATGGCCGAACCCTAAACCCCTCCCCACTTCTATATAAACCCCTCATTCCTTCTTCTATTTCACACAACACAACCCTCTCTTCTTCCACTTGGCCAAAACCTACTCTCTCTCCCTCTCCTCCATTTCTCTTCTTCTTCTACTTCTTTCTTTCTTCTTTTGCTCGAGGACGAGCAAACATTTTAAGTTTGGTGTGATAAAAGCATTGCTTTTTGTTTTTCCATAACCATTTATGGCACTTAAGGCCAGAGAAACCTCTGGAAAGAGGAAAGGGAAGGCAGTTGCTTCCACCTCTGAGCCATGGGAGATGGAGAGATTCATCTCAAAGGTCCATCAAGACCACTTCTATGAAGTTGTGGCCAAGAAGAAAGTGATCCTTGAGGTTCCTTTCAAGCTCAAAAAGAATGAGTATCCAGAGATCCGACTTGAAATCCAAAGAAGAGGTTGGGAAGTTCTCACCAACCCCATTCAACAAGTCGGAATCCTAATGGTTCAAGAGTTTTATGCAAACACATGGATCACTAGGAACCAGGATCAAAGTGTGAACCTGAATCCGAAGCATTGGCTTACTATGGTTCGGGGAAAATACTTAGATTTCAGTCCAAAAAATGTAAGGCTGGCGTTCAACTTGCCAATGATGGAAGAAAACGCACGCCCCTACACAAGAAGGGTCAACTTTGATCAAAGGTTGGACCAAGTCCTCATAGACATATGTGAGGAAGGAGCTCAATGGAAAATTGACTCAAGAGGCAAGCCGGTTCAACTAAGAAGCATGACCTCAAACCAGTGGCTAGGGGATGGCTAGAGTTCATTCAACGCTCAATCATTCCCACTAGTAATAGATCTGAAGTTACTATAGATTGGGCCATCATAATCCATAGTATCATGATTGGAGAGGAGGTGGAAGTTCATGAGATTATACCTCAAGAACTTTACAAGGTGGCTGACAAGTCCTCCACTTGGGCAAGGTTAGCCTTTCCTCACCTCATATGCCACCTCTGCAATTCAGTTGGAATTGACATAGAGGGAGATATCCTCATTGAAGAGGATAAGCCCATCACTAAGAAAAGGATGGAGCAAACAAGAGATCATGGACCTCAACATGAGCATGAGGAGATTCCTCACCATGAAATCCCTGAGATGCCTCAAGGGATGCACGGTCCTCTACAGAATTATTGGGAGCAAATCAACACCTCCCTAGGAGAATTAAGTTCCAACATGGGACAACTAAGGATGGAGCACCAAGAGCACTCCATCATCCTCCATGAAATTAGAGAAGATCAAAGAGCTATGAGGGAGGATCAAGAAAGACAAGGAAGAGACATAGAGGAGCTCAAGAGCACCATTGGTTCTTCAAGAAGAGGAAGACGCCACCCTTACTAAGGTGGACTCATTCCTTAATCTCCTTGTTTATTTATTTCCCTGTTTTTCGGTTTTTGAGCCTTATGTTTTATTTATGTTTGTGTCTTTACTATATGATCATTAGTGTATAAGTGTCTATGCCTTAAAGTTATGAATATGAATCCATCACCTCTCTTAAATGAAAACTGTTCTAAAAACAAAAAAACAAGAAGTACATGGTTTTGAATTCATCCTTGAAACTCGTTTAATTATTTTGATGTGGTGGCAATACTTTTTGTTTTCTGAATGTATGCTTGAACAGTGCATATGTCTTTTGAAGTTGTTGTTTATGAATGTTAAATATGTTGGCTCTTGAAAGAATGATGAAAAGGAGAAATGTTATTTGATAATCTGAAAAATCATAAAAATGATTCTTGAAGCAAGAAAAAGTAGTGAATACAAAATCTTGCAAAAAAAAAAAGAGAGAAAAGAAAAAAAATGGCAAAAAAAATATATAGAAAAAGAAAAAGCAAGCAGAAAAAGCCAAAAGCTCATTAAACCAAAAGGCAAGAGCAAAAAGCCAATAGCCCTTAAAACCAAAAGGCAAGGGTAAATAAAAAGGATCCAAGGCTTTGAGCATCAGTGGATAGGAGGGCCTAAAGGAATAAAATCCTGGCCTAAGCGGCTAAACCAAGCTGTCCCTAACCATGTGCTTGTGGCGTGAAGGTGTCAAGTGAAAACTTGAGACTGAGTGGTTAAAGTCAAGGTCCAAAGCAAAAAAACAGTGTGCTTAAGAACCCTGGACACCTCTAATTGGGGACTTTAGCAAAGCTGAGTCACAATCAGAAAAGGTTCAGTCAGTTATGTGTCTGTGGCATTTATGTATCCGGTGGTAATACTGGAAAACAAAGTGCTTAGGGCCACGGCCAAGACTCATAAAGTAGCTGTGTTCAAGAATCAACATACTGAACTAGGAAAATCAATAACACTATCTAAATTCTAAGTTCCTATAGATGCCAATCATTCTGAACCTCAATGGATAAAGCGAGATGCCAAAACTATTCAAGAGGCAAAAAGCTACAAGTCCCGCTCATCTGATTGGAGCTAAGTTTCATCGATATTTTAGAATTTATAGTATATTCTCTTCTTTTTATCCTATTTGATTTTCAGTTGCTTGGGGAAAAGCAACAATTTAAGTTTGGTGTTGTGATGAGTGGATAATTTATACGCTTTTTGGCATTGTTTTTATATAGTTTTCAGTATGATTTAATTAGTTTTTAGTATATTTTTATTAGTTTTTAATTAAAAATCACATTTCTGGACTTTACTATGAGTTTGTGTGTTTTTCTATGATTTCAGGTATTTTCTGGCTGAAATTGAGGGACCTGAGCAAAAATCAGATTCAGAGGTTGAAGAAGGACTGCAGATGCTGTTGGATTCTGACCTTCCTGCACTCAAAGTGGATTTTCTGGAGCTACAGATCTCCAAATGGCACGCTCTCAATTGCATTGGAAAGTAGACATCCAGGGCTTTCCAAAAATATATAATAGTTTATACTTTGATTAAGGATAGATGACGTAAACTGGCGTTGAACTCCAGTTCCATGCTGCATTCTGGAGTCAAACGCCAGAAACAGGTTGCAAAGTGGATTTAAACGCCAGAAACAGGTTACAAACTGGCATTCAACTCCAAGAAAGACCTCTAAACGTGTAAAGCTCAATGCTCAGCCCAAGCACACACCAAGTGGGCCCCGGAAGTGGATTTCTGCATCATTTACTCATTTCTGTAAACCCTAGTAACTAGTCTAGTATAAATAGGACTTTTTACTATCTTTGTAAGAGATCTTTGATTAGTTTTATTCTATCTTAGACTTTCATTCTGGCCATTCAGCCATTCCTGGACCATTATCACTTATGTATTTTCAAACGGTAGAGTTTCTACACACCATAGATTAAGGTGTGGAGCTCTGCTGTTCCTCATGAATTAATACAAAGTACTACTGTTTTTCAATTCAATTCAAGCTTATTCCTATTCTAAGATATCCATTCGCACCCAAGAACATGATGAATGTGATGATTATGTGATGCTCATCATCATTCTCACTTATGAACGCGTGCCTGACAAAAACTTCCGTTCTACATGCAAACAAGCTAGAATGAATATCTCTTAGATATCTAATACAGGGGACCGAGTCCGAGATATTAGAATCTTCGTGGTATAAGTTAGAACCCATGGATGGCCATTCTTGAGATCCAGAAAGTCTAAACCTTGTCTGTGGTATTCCGAGTAGGATCTGGGAAGGGATGGCTGTGACGAGCTTCAAACTCGCGAGTGCTGGGTGTAGTGACAGACGCAAAAGGATAGTAAATCCTATTCCAGTATGATCGAGAACCAACAGATGATTAGCCATGCAGTGACAGCGCATTGGACCATTTTCACAGAGGGGATGGGATGTAACCATTGACAACGGTGATGCCCTACATAAAGCTTGCCATGGAAAGGAGTAGGAATAATTGGATGAAGACAGCAGGAAAGCAGAGGTTCAGAGGAATGAAAGCATCTCTATACTCTTATCTGAAACTCTCACCAATGAATTACATAAGTATCTCTATCCTATTTTAATTATCTTTTAGTACACTATAATCTCTTAATACATTTGAATCCGCCTGACTGAGATTTACAAGGTGACCATAGCTTGCTTCAAGCCGACAATCTCCGTGGGATCGACCCTTACTCACGTAAGGTTTATTACTTGGACGACCCAGTGCACTTGATGGTTAGTTGTGCGAAGTTGTGACAAAGAACTAAGATTATGAACGTGCGTATTGAGTTTTTAGCGCCGTTACCAAGGAATGGAACCGTCACGATTTCTGCGCACCAAGGGGGAAGCAATTAGGTTTAGGTTTTAACATGTTATAGGGTAGTTTTTTAGAGAGAGAAGCTCCCCCTTCTTTCTAGAATTAGGATTTTTTTTAGTTAATTTTCCCTTAATGTTTCTCTTTAATTCTTGTTTTATTGTAGTTTCATTTATATTTCCATGCTCTAGTAGTTTAGTTCTCTTAGTTTCTCTTGTTGATTCTCATTTGAGCAACTTTTTAGTTTGATGAACTCTTGTTAATTTTAATTTCCATTTAATGCAATTTAATGTTTCTTTGTTTATTGTTATTTAATTGAGTTGTTAGTATTATTTTCTTACTTTTGGTAGCTTTAGAATTTATTATTATTGCAATTTAATATTATTTTATTTTCATGCACACCAAGTATTTGATAAAATGCTTTACGTAGTTTTAGTGTAGTTTTTCCCACTCTTGGCTTGGAATTGAGGACTTAGGTGATCTTGAATCATTGATGTGCATTCGTGATTGATATAGTAGGGTAGTTAGTTGATTTGGTTTCCACTAATGCTGGTCTTTCACTAAGCTAATTAGTAAGTAGGCTAGGACTTGTAGATTGAGATCAATTATGCTTATTTGACTTATCCTTGATGTTAGGATTGAGTGAGTAGCATTAACTCTTCATAATCATCATATGTTTGTGGTCAATGGCTAGGATAGATAACCTTAACTATCACTCTTTGCCAAGAGCTTTCTTAGTTAATTTCCTTAATTGTCTTAGTTTAATTACTTTTGATGTTTAGTTATTGTTTGTTTCTTTAATTTTTTGCTATTTATATGTCTTGCTTCTTGCCATCAAAACCCCAATCCTATTTCTTCGTAGCCAATAATTGAGCATTTTATTGCAATTCCTAGGGAGAACGACCCGAGACTTCAAACTCCCGGTTAATATTTGTTTTGATTGTGACAATTATTTATTTTAAACTTTGATGTTTGGGATTTAATTACCGGTTTGGACTATGCTATCAATGAAGTGATTCTTATTTTGAGGATTTCTAAACCGGCACAAATCCTACTCATCAAGTTTTTGGCGCCGTTGCCGGAAAATTGCAATGGTGTTATATTGTTGGCTATTGTAAATTTGTTAATATGTAAATAGCTTGCCTTTTGGTTATCTTTTGTTTTTGTTAATGGTTAGGATTGGGATCAGGGAGGACATTGGAAATTCAAGAATTGGTGGAGAATTCAAGCAAGCCACCTTAGTAAGGTCTCTCCCAGTTGTCTAACTTAAAGACAATAAATAAAAGTGCTAGGTGGGAGACACCCCACCATGGTAACACCTTTCTAACCCTCTCTTTGTATATCGTTTTAATTCATTTCATTTTGTTTCTTGTTGATAGCTTAGGTTTAGTTTAATTTATAGATTAGTTAGGTTGAATTTTAGTTTGGTCATGTGGTTGTGCAATGTTGGATGTTTTGGGGTTGAAACCTTTTGTTGAGCTCAAGTTTGGTATCTTAGAGTTTGGAAAACTTTTTTTTGGAGAAACAGAGGACTGTGCGTATGCACACTTCCCCTAGTTTTTGTCATCTGTGCGTACGCACACTCGTTTGCACACCCTCTGTCGGGAGCACTCGCACCTGCTTGTGTGTACGCACCCCAACCTTTTACCCTCTTTGTGCATACACACGCATCTATGCGCATGCACACATGATCCGTTTTCAGTAAAAAAAATTTTTGCCTTTTGTGCGTACGCACAAGCCTATGCATAGGCACACTTTCATACTACCTCTCTATCCAGAGCATTTGCACACATAAGTACGTAGACATATTTTTTTCGAACATGCCCATCACGCGTATGTGTGACCCACGTGTACGCGTCGCCTTCCATTTTCACCCTGTCATGCGTATGTCTGCCAGACGCGTACACGTCAATCCCCATTTTCACCCTATCACGTGTACGAGTGACCCCTCCCCTGTTTCACATACTCTTCTTTTCTCCTATTCTCTCTATTTCCTTTCTTCTTTTCTCTTCTCCTCTCTTCTTTCGCTCCTCTAATCACCATCCACCACTATCACCACCACCTACTATCCTCTTCTTTGGTTAGTTAGTTAGTATTTAGTTAGTTAGTTGGTTTAATTTTTTGTTTAATTTTCTATTTTAGTGCTAAGTGTTGGATTATTGCTTTGAATTGCTGATTCTATTGAGATATTGCTGTTGATTACTGATTGGATACTATTTTAGCATCATTGTTATAAATATTTATTGTTGCAATTCTTTGTTAAGGATATAAATTATTGCTTGGTATTGAGTTCTTCATGTTTAATTTTGTGCATACTAAGTACTCATAACATTGCCTTTGAGAATGTTTTTGGATTTCTAAATTGCATATTTTGGCCACCATGTGATTTGATGACATTATCGATTATTAGGTAATTTGTTTTTAGTTGATGCATTTTTTGTTAGGTGATGCTTGCTATGATTGATTTTTATTTAAGTCACCTAAGTTGATGCATTGAAATTGAAAAATTGTGAAATTAGATCATAAGCTTACCTAGTGACAATTTTTTGAGCTTTTTAAGTTTTGTGGACTATGCTTGCCATGTTTTCCACTTCATGTCAATTAGGTGTTGCAAATAAACTTTCCTCTATCATCCTTTTACAATTGTTTGATTATTTCTTGATTGCTTTTATGCTCCTTTATTACTTGTTTGTTTGTCTTAACCTACAAGTTCTTTTAAAGTATCTCAAGCACACTAGAATGAGTGAAGTGCATGCTTCTTTTGTGTAATTGTGACATAGCTTTCTATGCTAGTGTGTATGTTCTAAACCACGCAACTTAGAATTCACACACTTATTTTCATCAATGTCACAAACTTGTTCACTCACTTCATTTTAGTGATCATCACCTCATTCCAACAATCTATGCCTCTTTGCTTTTACATTCACTCATCTTATATCCTATTTTCTATCTTTCATGGGTGAGTCATCATAAGTAACAAGGGAAGTGGGATAAAGAATATGTAGCAGCCGGTTGATCCACCAGCTGAAGGTGGCAATCCGTATAATCGCCATACCCCCTTGCTCATCTTTGGATGCATCAAGGATGGTGCAAACCTTTAAGTGTGGGGAGCTCGTCACCGATCGGCAATCTTGGGTGACAAATTCTAATCCCAAACACTTTCACATTTTATATTTTTCTTAGTTTGTATATATTTTAGAGCTTTAATTGCATTTTTTTAGTTTATTGCATTTCTTTGCATATATATAATAAGCTTAGTTAAAATAATAAAATTTTTTAAGAAATATATTCTTAACAGGGCATTAATATCCTAATTGAATTGAGTTGATATTTGTTTTAATGAAAGTTGCTTGAAATATATTGTGGAACATATTTTTGAGCTAAGAACACATAAGCATGTGAGTTTTGAGCCTAATTATGTGGTTACATCATATAACCACTATTTTCATTCTTGTTTGTGTTATTCTCTTTTTATGATTAAAATCTTTGATTTGTTTAATTTTTTATGTCCATTATTTGATGTATATATGCATTTATATGATTAAGGCCTTTATTTCTTTTAGCTCACTTGCCCAAATAGCCTACCTTTTATCTTTCTTTGTTAACCAATTTTGAGTCTATTTTAATCCCCTTTTGTTCTTCATTTTAACACATCACTACCCCTAAGTGAAAAATAATATATGTCCCTTATTTGGATCTTTGATTAGTTTAGGATAGTGAGAGTGTGTATCATTTACGTGTGAAAAAGTTTGGGAACATTAGTAGAGATAAAGGTGTACTTTAGTATTTTTGTTGAAGATCTTGGGAATTGGATACATACTCATGCACTAAATGTTGAACCATAGGCATTAGTCTCTCTTGTATATATATATATATATATATATATAAAGGGGATAAAATACCCCAAAGTAAAGTAATAGTAACAATGCATATGTGTTGTGATAAAAAAGGGAGAATGCATGAGTATGTGAAAAAGTAAAGAATGGGTACTTAGGTTTGCATTTGATTATATAGCTTGTTATATGTGTTAGGTGAGAGTTTAAGTTAATTAAAGATTTAAATTTCAAGCTCACCTTGTAAGACCCAGAAATTTCGGAAAAATCTTATTTTGAGCAAATTTTAATTTATTTATTCATTAAAGATTTTATTTTTATAAACTATTTTATTAAAAGTAATTAAATCAAGTTCTAATAATTAAAATAGAAATTTTACTTAATTTTCTAATTATTGGATAATTTTCTATATTTAAACTATAAAGCTTAGTAGTTATAAAAAATAAGAATTTTATATGACTTAGTTTAAATAATTGAGATTTTAGGATTTAATATGTTAATTTTTATAAACAAAAAAAAATTAATTATATTATCTCTAATTTTAAATTACAATATTTGATTAAAAGTCAATTTGCAAATTGATAATTAAATAATATTTTCAAAGTGATTTTGAAAGATTAAATTTAGATTTCAAAATTTATACAATATAACATAATTTGATTTAGAATTTACCAAATCCTAATTTACCAAAATATCCTTAATTTCAAATTTCTCCCAAATCAAACTCTAATCATAAAAATTAAACACAAAACCCTAATTCCCTTGTACTCAACCCTAGCCGCCATTAACATTTTCCTTATCACACGCATGACAGTAAAAAAAAAAAGAAGAAACAAGAGAAAGGGAAGAACAGAGTGGGGGCAGGGAAACAAGGAAGGAAGAAAGAAAGAAAATGGGGGAAAAGAGAGAGAGCAGAGGAAGAGAGATGGGGATCGAGGTAGTGAGGGAACGGAGGACAACCGAGATAAAGAGGGGATGAAAGGAGGCGTGCCGATTGAAGGGGAGGTCATTGTCGCCGCCGAATCGTCGAGCCGTCACATGCGTTATCGCCATGCCTCGACGCCGCCGCTCTGTCGCCGCCAAGCTGTCGCCATCACCGAGTTCAAGGCGAAGAGGAGGAGCGCAAGCCGGAAGAGCAGTCGTCGACGTCCCACACCGTCGGGTCTCGCCAGGCCGTCGCCGTCCGTTGTTTCCAGTGCCGCCGCCAAGCCAAGAACGAGTAAGAGGGAGAGAGATTCGTCGCCGTCAGGAAGCAAGTTTAGAGAGGAAGAACCGCGATGAGGAAGGAAAGCAGGAGCTGTCGTGGTGGTCACCGTCACTACCGGAGCTTCCTCCATGCGGCTTGCCGTTTTGAGCTGTTGGTCGCTGGAACCACTACTGGGGATGCCACTACTTAGGTTAATCGCTGCTTTTTATTTGAGGTAAGCGTTTTTGTTTCGCAAAGCCATTTAGTCGCTGTTCTGTTATTTTACGCTAAGATTTTGCGGCATAAATTATTATAAGATTAAGTTTTGATTATTATATGTTGCGATTAGAGTTGCTGTGGTTGCTGCGAAAGTGGTTTGAAACTGAGGTTGCGACTGCTTGATTGGATTATTGATTTTCTTGAGTTGGCGTGCGGTTATTGAAAGTTTATACTGAAAAGTGATTTTATTTTGGAAATTTGATGTATATATATTTTTATATTAAGGAAAGACTTGGGTTTGAAACCATTGGAAAGAGTTTGAGAAACTGTTGGTTTGATTTATTGGTAATGACTTGAGAATTGGAGATGATTTATTATTGAAGCTGGTTCGAATTTGAAAATGATTTGACATTGGAGTTGTTTGATATTGAAGCTGGATGAGAACGGGTTGGAAAATATGGTTTTGATGAGACCAGTAAGGGTAGCAAAGTCCGAGTTTTAGAGAAGATGTTGCCGAAATTTTTATAAAAATCAGAAAGCTTCGTTTGAAGTGATTATTCAGAAATATTTGGTTTTAAAGATTATATGTTTTAAGTTTGATTTATTTAGAAAAGAATGAATGATGTTTTGAATTGAGATTGTTGATGAACGGAATGAAAGGATGGATGATGATGATTGAACTTGAATGAAGGATGATGAGGATTGATTTTAAAGTATGATTTTTGAATGAATTTGGAGATGAGATATGAATTGATGATGAGAATGAATTAAAAATAAATGAGACTTGCAAAATTGAGACAAATTGTTGACCTTCTATACGTAAGATGTGACCGGGCACTTTTTCCCATGGGCATGCATATATATATATATATATATATAAATTTGAGCTTGGGGCTTTGTCTCTCCCCATGGATGAGCTTGGAATTTTTCCCATGGATATTATTGAGCTTGGGGATGCGCGTACAGAGGGACTTTCTAATAGTTAGCTACGAGGACATGTCGGGTTGGCTGTATAACTGGCAGATGAGCTCATTAGCCATAGGGCAGGCATGCATCATGTGCATTTGCATGCTTGGTTTAGGTTTGAATTTGTTTTGGCTTTCCTAACTGCTTAACTGTCTTTAACTGCTATCTGAGCTACTTGTTGTAACTGCTATCTATACATGTGCTTTCCTTGTCTATTTTGCCTGTGTTTGTCCTAGTGTGATACTTTTAAGATTGAGTTTTGGTACTGAATTGATGATTGTGTTGATTGATTGCGTGGTTAGTTCCTGACTGAGGTTTTATTAAAGTATGAAAAATCAAGTAGTTCAGCATAGACTTAATGAACCTATGCTTAGAATAGGTTGGTCATTCATACAGTTTAAGAAACTGCTTAAGATTTTCTTATAAGAAAAGAAAAGTTTTGGATTTCTGGATATTTAAATATTGATTTTTGAAATGTGTTTTTGGATGATTAGTCATTGGTTTTTAAAAGATTCATAGGACGAACGATAATAACTACCTTAGAGTCAAATCTTCTCTTTATACGTATCTTCTTATGACAATTCTTAAACCCTCTACTGAGAACCCTTTCGAGGATGATGTTCTCACCCTCCTACAGAATTCATTTTTCAGTGACAGATTCAGGAAGCTTTGACGCGAAGCCGCGACTGAACTAAGGATGCCTTATTTACATATATGTATTTTTATTTTCTGTATTTGGTTTAACCTTAGATTCCGTTTTTCCCTTGTCATTTATTCTTTTGTAATTTTAGAGGGACAATACTTGTATTTGAGATGTATTTGAATAAGTTTATGTATTTATTATTATGTGGGTTTAATTATGTGATTAAGTGAATTAAAGTAAACACTTTTTGGTTTCGTAACTAACAAATTGGGTTTATATTCGTGAAGGCTGATGCCAAGGCATCTTAGGCGAGTTTCACTAGCATTTTTCTGTTAGTTTTAGTTGTTTTATGCACTTTCTTGAGCTTAAAGTAACCAAGAATGGTTAAATGAATAACAAAGCAATGAACCATCCAAACAGCATGATTTTTATGCAAATTTCATGAGTTTTTAGTTATATTACTTGAATGCTATGAATGGAAGATTCTCATGAAAATTTGCAAGACTTTGATGCAGTTGTTTGGATGATTTCAGGGAAGAAGAGGCTAGGCAAGGAAGCAACAAAAATCAATAAAGGAAGCTTGAATATCACATGTGGAGTTTAAGTTCCAGTTTAAGCTTAAACTGGAACTTAAACGGCCAAAATCATGAAAGCTGAGGAAAGGGTGAAAGTGGCGTTTAACCTCCAGTTTAACCTTAAACTGGAAGTTAAACGCCAGAAATGGGAAATGCACCAGGGAGCCATTTCCACGTTTAAGCTCCAGTTTAACCTTAAACTGGAGCTTAAACGTGTTCGACCAAGTTTTCTCCTCCAGGGTTGCTTTCTCCATTTCCACGTTTAAGCTCCAGTTTAACCTTAAACTGGAGCTTAAACGTGTTCGACCTCCAGGGGTTGCTTTCTCCGCTTCCACGTTTAAGCTCCAGTTTAACCTTAAACTGGAGCTTAAATGTGTTCGACACCTCCAGGGCTACCTTTCTCCGCTTCCACGTTTAAGCTCCAGTTTAACCTTAAACTGGAGCTTAAACGTGTTCGACCTCCAGGATGGCTTTCTCTATTCCCACGTTTAAGCTCCAGTTTAACCTTAAACTGGAGCTTAAACGTGTTCGACCTCCAGAGCTGCCTTTCCTATCTCCACGTTTAAGCTTCAGTTTAACCTTAAACTGAAGCTTAAACGTGTTCGACTACGTTACCCTCCAGGGCTGCCTTCTTCCATTTCCACGTTTAAGCTTCAGTTTAACCTTAAACTGAAGCTTAAACGTGCTTCCACAAAACGGCATCACTGGAAGTGTCTGGCGTTTAACTTAAACTTACTCTGGTATGAAACCCAATTGAATATCATGGTTTATGGGATTGGGCCTGAAGGATTGATGAGCCTGGAATTTCAATTTGTTGAGTCATGTGTCATTACTTGATTATCACTAAGTTGGCTCAATGAATGTTACAGAATGTGGATCAGCAGCCTCATCAAGATTATGGATCATAAATCCAAAGCAAAAGGAAAGCAGGGAGAGGCCTCAAAGCCCAAGAAACACAACAGAAGCTCAATATAGAAAGTGTATAAATAGGATAGAATTTAAGTTAGGAGAGAATACTTTTACCTTTTCATTTTACTAGTTTTCATACCTTTGTAATTGAATTCAGAGCTATGACTCACTAAACCCCCTTTCATTGGGTTAGGGAGCTCTATTGTAATTCAATGAATCAATAATAGTTTATCTTCTTCTTCAATCTTTTCTCTTGAATTTTGTTAGAAAGCTTCTCGATCTAATTCCATTGGGTAGTTGTCTTGGGAAAGAAACTACCCATAATTGGAATCCTTCGGAACCTTGGGAAAGGAATGGAGGATTCATGCTAGAGAAGCTTTCTCACAGTGAATTGGATTGGGGTTTGGATGGATATTGTGACATGTAATCCTACCAAATTGTGGTTCATGAAACTGTGTGGTATAATCAGTGATCGAGCATCATCTCTTCTTATGAACATTTAAACCAAGGGATTGGGAATTTGTTTGTTTTTAGAGAGAATTGGTGAGCCAAGGGATTGGGATCCAATCATATAAGATTGCCAAGCAAAATTCAATGAACGCATTGGTTGAGGAAGAGATAAACATGTTTTGATTCGGAGATCTCAATATCTTCTATAACCCAATGAATTCCCCATCTCCGATTTCCACTTTCTCTTTACATTCTGCAACTCAATTCATGCAATCACCCCCATTCCCTTTTAATTTCAGCAATTTAGCTTCTGCTCTTTAATTCATGCAATTTAAGATTCCGCCATTTCAATTTCTTGTCATTTACGTTTCCCGCCAATTTTACATTCCGCAATTCTCATCTAATTCTTGATTCCGCTCAACTAGACACACTTCTAATCCGAATTGCTCATTCAACCAATCCTTGTGGGATTCGACCTCACTCTATTGTGAGTTTTTACTTGACGATAACCGGTGCACTTGCCGGAAGGAATTTTGCCGATCGTGCAATTTCCTAAATCGTGGCATAACTAGTTTATGCGCATCAAGTTTATGGCGCCGTTGCCGGGGATTGGTTTTCGATTGACAATTCTCAAATTGAAAGTTAACTAGATTGAGCATTTTTCTTGCTTTGTTAATTCAGTTCAAGTTACTTGTTGAATTCTTAATTTCTGCACTCTGTTACATGCTTTCTTTCTTTATGCCTTTAAATTCAAGCAACTAACTCACTGACTCACTAACTATTTGAATTAATTCCTCAACTACTCTAACCATACTCTTCCATTAACCAAGAGTATTTCACTTGTTTGTTGCCTATGCTGTGTTCTTGTATGACAGGTAGGAGAGGAGAGACATCAACTCCTCCATATACCGAACCAGAGAGGACCCTTCATAGACTTAGAAGGGAAGCAAGAGGGAAGAGAGTACTGGGAGAAGAAGAATCTGAAGGAGAATCTGAGGACAATTTTGAGGAAGCTCTAGATCTCAACATGGATAGAGAAGTTCACAACCATGAGAGAGCTGATGGAAACAATGCCATTCCCGAGAGGAGGGTTCTTAGTTCATACATAAACCCAACCTCTGGGAATTGTGGTAGCAGCATTCAGAAACCACCCATTCAGGCCAACAATTTTGAACTCAAACCACAGCTAATATCACTTGTGGAGAATCATTGTTCATTTGGTGGGAGTGCTAATGAAGATCCAAACCAACATCTCACAAAATTCCTGAGAATTTGCGACACTGTGAAGTCCAATGGAGTCCAGGAAGATACCTATAAACTGCTCTTGTTCCCATTTTCACTTAGGGACAAGGCAGCTAAGTGGCTGGAATCATTCCCAAGGGGGAGCCTAACAACCTGGGATGAGGTGGAAAGCAAGTTTCTGGCACGTTTCTACCCCCCACAAAAGGTCAATAGGCTTCGATCTGAGGTTCAGACTTTTAGACAACAAGATGGTGAAACTCTCTACGAGGCATGGGAGAGGTTCAAGGATTTGACAAGGAAATGCCCACCAGACATGTTCCATGACTGGGTGCAATTGCACATTTTCTATGATGGACTTTCTTATGAATCAAGGAAGGCTGTAGACCATTCATCAGGAGGTTCATTGAACAGGAAAAAGACTGTGGAAGAAGCCATTGAAGTGATTGAGACAGTGGCTGAGAATGAGTACTACTATGCATCAGAGAGACACAACACTAAGGGAGTCATGGAGCTGAACCATGTTGATACAATTCTAGCCCAAAACAAGGTGTTTGCCAAGCAACTAGCAGAGCTCACCAGGAAATTAGAAACAAAGCAAGTGGCTGCAATACACACACAAGATCAAGAGGAAGCAAGCACTGAAGGAGGTGATTGGGAAGAGGCCAACTATGTGGGAAACCAACAAAGGCAATCATATGATCCACATTCCAACACTTACAATCCAGGATGGAAAAACCACCCAAACTTTGGGTGGGGGAACCAACAAACCCAACCACAAAACCACAAACCTTACAACCACAACCAACATAACAATTCCACATACCAAAACTCCAACCAAAGATCATACCAAGCCACACAAAACACTTACTCCCAACCATCATATCATTGCCAAAATAATCAACCTACCCAACCTAATCCGAACCAACAATTTCAAGATCAATTAAACAGGATAGAAGGAATGCTTGCAACCATGAGTCAAGACATAACCGAATTGAAAGCCTTTAAGGAAGAAGTAAATTCTAACCTGCAAAACCAAGGAGCTGCTATCCAGAAGCTAGAAAATCAAATTGTATATTTGTCTAAGCAAACCCCTGGGCCAAGCGTTTCTCATGCTGCCAAGACTATTGCAAGGGAAGAATGTAAAGCCATAACCCTCAGAAGTGGAAAGAATCTAAAGGAGATCTCAAAGGAAACCACAGAAGATGAAGCAAAGGAAAATGTGAGAGACAAGGAACAAGGACAATCTTTTACACCGTCTGCAACAAAAGAAAAAGAAAAAGAGGTCCTGAAGCCTTATACACCTAAAGCACCATATCCTCAACGTTTGATGAAAAGTGAAAAGGATGGCCAATTCTCCAGATTCTTGGAGATTTTCAAGAAGCTTCAAATCAACATTCCGTTTGCTGAGGCAATAGAGCAAATGCCACTCTATGCAAAATTCTTAAAGGAATTAATGACCAAGAAGAGAAGCTGGAGAAATGAAGAAACTGTGTTGTTAACTGAAGAATGCAGTGCCATCATTCAGCATAAATTGCCTCAGAAATTGAAGGATCCAGGCAGTTTCCAAATCCCCTGCATCATAGGAGAAGTCATGGTGGAGAAGGCCTTGTGTGACTTAGGGGCCAGTATCAACTTGATGTCTCTAACAATGATGAGAAGAATGAAGATTGAGGAAGCCAAACCAACAAGAATGGCCCTCCAATTGGCAGATCGAACTTTTAAATTCCCTCATGGGATAGTTGAGGATTTGTTGGTGAAAGTGGGAGATTTTATATTTCCTGCTGATTTTGTGGTGTTAGATATGGAGGAAGAAGCCAAAGCTTCAATAATTCTGGGAAGACCCTTCCTGGCTACTGCTGGAGCCATCATAGATGTACAAAAGGGTGAACTCACTCTTAGACTACATGATGAGAAATTGGTGTTTAACGTATTCAAGGCAATGAGCTATCCATCAGAATCACTAAGGGAATGCATGAGGGTGGATGTAGTGGACATTGCAGTACAAGAAACCTTTGAGGAAACAACAAAGGAAGTGGCAGAGGAGGAGTTCACCAAGGACATAGAAGTTAGTGACATCAAGGCTACTGAAACAACCATGCCAAGCATGCCAGAGAGAGTGAAAGAAGAGAAGGAAGCACCAAAACCTGAGCTCAAAGCATTGCCCCCTAATCTCAAGTATGCATACTTGGGTAGTGATGAGAGTCATCCTGTTATCATTAGCTCTGCCCTGAGTCAAGAACAGGAAGAAGAATTGATCAAGGTGCTACAAACTCATCAAGATGCCATTGGATGGACCCTAGCTGATTTGAAGGGGATAAGTTCATCCATATGCATGCATAAAATCTTATTAGAAGAGGATGCTAGACCCTCCATCCAAGCTCAGAGAAGATTGAATCCCGTCATGAAAGAAGTGGTACAAAAGGAGGTCATGAAGTTATGGCAGGCAGGGGTAATCTACCCCATTTCTGATAGCCCATGGGTTAGTCCCATCCATGTAGTTCCCAAGAAAGGTGGCATAACTGTGGTGCCAAATGAGAGGAACGAACTCATACCCACAAGAACTGTCACTGGGTGGAGGATGTGCATAGACTACAGGAAGCTCAATGAAGCCACCAGAAAAGATCATTTCCCACTTCCATTCATGGATCAGATGCTTGAAAGGCTTGCAGGACATGCTTACTATTGCTTTCTGGATGGATACTCAGGCTATAATCAGATAGTAGTTGATCCTAGAGATCAAGAGAAAACATCATTTGTTTGTCCATATGGAGTTTTTGCTTATAGACGCATGCCCTTTGGATTGTGCAATGCACCTGCCACTTTCCAAAGATGCATGCTGTCCATCTTTTCGGACATGATTGAAAAATTTATTGAGGTCTTCATGGATGATTTTTCTGTGTTTGGAGATTCTTTTCCTAGCTGCCTACACCACCTTGCCTTGGTGCTTAAGAGGTGCCAAGAGACCAACCTAGTATTAAACTGGGAAAAGTGTCATTTCATGGTCACAGAAGGAATAGTCCTTGGCCACAAAATCTCTAATAGAGGCATTGAGGTGGACAGAGCTAAGGTGGAACTCATCGAAAAACTACCTCCACCAAGTAATGTCAAGGCAGTTAGGAGTTTTTTGGGACACGCTGGTTTTTACAGAAGGTTTATTAGAGACTTTTCTAAAATAGCCAAACCTTTGAGTAACTTGCTTGTCTCTGATACACCCTTTGTATTTGATAAAAATTGCATGCTAGCCTATGAACTTTTGAAGCAAAAACTTTCCTCTACACCTATCATTGCCCCACCTGATTGGAACTTACCTTTTGAACTGATGTGTGATGCATCAGACCTTGCTATTGGGGCAGTGTTAGGACAAAGGAAAGACAATTTGGTACATGTGATTTATTATGCCAGTAAAGTCTTGAATGATAACCAAAGGAATTACACAACCACTGAAAAAGAACTCTTGGCAATAGTCTTTGCATTTGACAAATTTAGATCCTATCTCATTGGATCTAAAGTCATTGTCTTCACTGATCATTCAGCTTTAAAATACTTACTTGCTAAACAAGAATCCAAACCAAGACTTATTAGATGGGTTCTTTTGTTGCAGGAATTTGACATTGAAATCAAAGACAAGAAGGGTGTAGAGAACAAGGTGGCAGACCATTTATCAAGGATACCATGTGAAGAAGGAAGCGCACAAAGAACACATATAAATGAGTGCTTTCCTGATGAACAACTCATGGTAATTCACAAAGCACCCTGGTTTGCAGACATAGCAAACTTCAAGGCCACTGGGAGTTTGCCGTTGGAATTTAACAAGCATCAAAGGAAGAAATTGGTAAATGATGCCAAATACTTCATCTGGGACGAACCATACTTGTTCAAAAAATGTTCGGATGGCATACTCAGAAGATGCATATCAGAAGAAGAAGGAAGGGAAGTCTTATGGGACTGCCATGGCTCCACTTATGGAGGACATTTTGCAGGAGAAAGAACAGCAGCTAAGGTGTTGCAGTGTGGTTTTTATTGGCCCACTATCTTCAAAGATGCAAAGGAACTAGTGAAGCACTGCCATGAATGCCAGAAAGCGGGGAATCTGCCAAGAAGAAATGAAATGCCACAACAATTCATTCTGGAACTTGAATTGTTTGATGTATGGGGGATAGATTTCATGGGACCCTTTCCCACCTCATATTCAAATAATTACATTCTTGTAGCAGTAGACTATGTCTCCAAATGGGTTGAAGCAATAGCAACTCCAACCAATGATAATAAGGTAGTCATGAACTTCCTCAGAAAACACATTTTTTGCCGTTTTGGGGTTCCAAGAGCAATCATCAGTGATGGAGGAAGCCACTTCTACAACAAACCATTAGAGGCATTGCTTCTAAAATATGGAGTCAAACACAAGGTAGCCACACCATACCATCCACAGACAAGTGGGCAAGCCGAAATATCTAATAGAGAACTCAAAAGAATCCTGGAAAAGACTGTGGGAATTTCAAGGAAAGACTGGTCGATTAAGCTAGATGATACTCTTTGGGCATATAGGACAGCTTTCAAAACACCAATTGGAATGTCCCCTTACCAACTAGTACATGGAAAAGCTTGCCATTTGCCACTGGAGTTGGAGCACAAGGCATTCTGGGCCTTGAAAATCTTGAACATGGACAGCAAAGCTGCTGGAGAAAGAAGGATGTTGCAAATTCAAGAGTTGGAAGAATTCAGAGCTGAAGCTTATGAGAATGCCAAAATTTACAAAGAAAGAGCAAAGAAGAAGCATGACAGCAACATAGCCCCAAGGAAATTTGAAGAAGGACAAAAAGTATTGCTCTACAATTCTAGGCTGAAGCTATTTCCAGGGAAGCTAAAATCAAGGTGGTCTGGACCATTCCTTGTCACCAAGGTCTCCCAATATGGACAAGTAGAAATCATGGAAGAAAAGTCACAACGAACCTTCACTGTGAATGGTCAAAGACTCAAACATTACTTGGGAGATGTGGAGGAGAAGGACAAAGTTAAATATCACCTCAACTGAGGCAGCTGCCCGTCAAGCTAATGACGTTAAAGAAGCGCTTGTTGGGAGGCAACCCAACCTGAGGTAATACTACCTTGCTGTTTCTTTTATTTGTTTCAATAAAAAGGTGAAGTAGTTTCTGTGCATTGCAAGGAATTAAGTTTGGTGTTTCACACCAAACAATGAATTCGTGGATCAATAATTCAAAGGGGAATGTGTGACTCCAAGTTTGGTGTTCCACCACACAGATTAACTGAACACAACAACCTTTGAATTATATGAAAGGAACAACCATTCTAAGCAATCACAGAAATGCTTAAAATCCTTAGCAGCAGCTTCATTCCAAGGAGAATTCGAGGACTCAAAGAGCAGAGGAGTAAGTAGGAGACTAAGTTTGGTGTTCACACACCAACCTAAGACTCAGACACTTGCCCATACATAGTTGAACTAACCACTCAAGTGCTTGAGAAGCAAGCAACTTCATCACTCTTTGCAGGAAAGGAAACAAGGATCTTAGAAAGAACATAAAACAACAACTAGGAGAAGAAGGAGAAATCAAATTGTTTCCTGGCAACAAAGAGAAAACAAGGAATTTCACAAGGTGGTGTTGTTCCTTGACAATTCTTTAAAAAGGGCAAACAAAAGCATGCTTGTTCTGGTTTAAACTGAAATTGTTGAATCTTTCTGGAATGTGAAGTTACTAGTATGTTTGTCTGTTTATTGCTTTGAATAAAGTGAATGCCTAGATGTTTGGATATAACTTCACCTTCTTAAACAAATGCTTGCCATGCTTGTTCTGTTTCCAAAAATAAAAGAAAAGTTTGAACAAAAGTAACTTGGCTCAATTAGTGACAAATCAAGTAGAATTAAGTGGTGGTATGCATGCTTGATTGTTTAGTCAGATCACTGGAAATAGAGTGTAGAATTATCATTTTTTGTGTAGAAATTGAAAACTGTCTATGGATCTTGATGAATAAATGTCTTTGGCCATGAAAAAGAAAGAAAAAGAAGAAGAAAAAGCCACTGAAAAAGGGCAACCAAAAAGCAAAAAAAATTGAGAAAATAAGCTAGGCACCAATGGTTTGAACTTCTGAGACAAATGCCTGTGGTGTTTATGTATTAAGGATATGCTTGGATGAATAGGTTCTGAGGAGTGTTTCAACACTTGGTAACTTGGGTTAACTAACCCGGGATTATCAACCAAAAGTCCATTATCAAGAGCAACCTAAATACAAAACATTTAGTCACACAAAGAGGTGCTGGGCACCAATGTCTCAAGAAGAAATGTGAACTAAAATGCCTGCAGTGGATATGTGTAGTGCACTGATAAGAAAAAGAAAATGCCAAAGGCGTGTGCAACACATGACACTAAGCAAACAAGGAGCAAAGGAGCTCAAAGAAAAAGAAAAGAAAAACAAAGAAGAGAAAAGTGCCAAGGACATAAGAATAACAAGAGGCCATAGCAGTGTTTGATGAATGCAATGAAAAAGTGATAATCTTACCTGATAAGAATGAAAAAGTGATACTGCAACTTTCTGCATAAAACCCTTCTGATGAACTTCAAGTGCTTACTAATATAGCCAATGTAATTGCTTTCTGTTTCATACTTTCTTCTCAAATAACTCAGGACTTGCTTAGGGACAAGCAAGTATTAAGTTTGGTGTTGTGATGCCAAGGCATCTTAGGCGAGTTTCACTAGCATTTTTCTGTTAGTTTTAGTTGTTTTATGCACTTTCTTGAGCTTAAAGTAACCAAGAATGGTTAAATGAATAACAAAGCAATGAACCATCCAAACAGCATGATTTTTATGCAAATTTTATGAGTTTTTAGTTATATTACTTGAATGCTATGAATGGAAGATTCTCATGAAAATTTGCAAGACTTTGATGTAGTTGTTTGGATGATTTCAGGGAAGAAGAGGCTAGGCAAGGAAGCAACAAAAATCAATAAAGGAAGCTTGAATATCACATGTGGAGTTTAAGTTCCAGTTTAAGCTTAAACTGGAACTTAAACGGCCAAAATCATGAAAGCTGAGGAAAGGGTGAAAGTGGCGTTTAACCTCCAGTTTAACCTTAAACTGGAAGTTAAACGCCAGAAATGGGAAATGCACCAGGGATCCATTTCCACGTTTAAGCTCCAGTTTAACCTTAAACTGGAGCTTAAACGTGTTCGACCAAGTTTTCTCATCCAGGGTTGCTTTCTCCATTTCCACGTTTAAGCTCCAGTTTAACCTTAAACTGGAGCTTAAACGTGTTCGACCTCCAGGGGTTGCTTTCTCCGCTTCCACGTTTAAGCTCCAGTTTAACCTTAAACTGGAGCTTAAACGTGTTCGACACCTCCAGGGCTACCTTTCTCCGCTTCCACGTTTAAGCTCCAGTTTAACCTTAAACTGGAGCTTAAACGTGTTCGACCTCCAGGATGGCTTTCTCTATTCCCACGTTTAAGCTCCAGTTTAACCTTAAACTAGAGCTTAAACGTGTTCGACCTCCAGAGCTGCCTTTCCTATCTCCACGTTTAAGCTTCAGTTTAACCTTAAACTGAAGCTTAAACGTGTTCGACTACGTTACCCTCCAGGGCTGCCTTCTTCCATTTCCACGTTTAAGCTTCAGTTTAACCTTAAACTGAAGCTTAAACGTGCTTCCACAAAAAGGCATCACTGGAAGTGTCTGGCGTTTAAGCTGCAGTTTAAGCTTAAACTGCAACTTAAACGCCACTATTGGAAAAGGTTTCCGGGCCAAAAATATTGCAGTTTAAGTTAGCTTTTGAGCACAAACATTAACTTAAAGTTACTCTGGTATGAAACCCAATTGAATATCATGGTTTATGGGATTGGGCCTGAAGGATTGATGAGTCTGGAATTTCAATTTGTTGAGTCATGTGTCATTACTTGATTATCACTAAGTTGGCTCAATGAATGTTACAGAATGTGGATCAGCAGCCTCATCAAGATTATGGATCATAAACCCAAAGCAAAAGGAAAGCAGGGAGAGGCCTCAAAGCCCAAGAAACACAACAGAAGCTCAATATAGAAAGTGTATAAATAGGATAGAATTTAAGTTAGGAGAGAATACTTTTACCTTTTCATTTTACTAGTTTTCATACCTTTGTAATTGAATTCAGAGCTATGACTCACTAAACCCCCTTTCATTGGGTTAGGGAGCTCTATTGTAATTCAATGAATCAATAATAGTTTATCTTCTTCTTCAATCTTTTCTCTTGAATTTTGTTAGAAAGCTTCTCGATCTAATTCCATTGGGTAGTTGTCTTGGGAAAGAAACTACCCATAATTGGAATCCTTCGGAACCTTGGGAAAGGAATGGAGGATTCATGCTAGAGAAGCTTTCTCACAGTGAATTGGATTGGGGTTTGGATGGATATTGTGACATGTAATCCTACCAAATTGTGGTTCATGAAACTGTGTGGTATAATCAGTGATCGAGCATCATCTCTTCTTATGAACATTTAAACCAAGGGATTGGGAATTTGTTTGTTTTTAGAGAGAATTGGTGAGCCAAGGGATTGGGATCCAATCATATAAGATTGCCAAGCAAAATTCAATGAACGCATTGGTTGAGGAAGAGATAAACATGTTTTGATTTGGAGATCTCAATATCTCCTATAACCCAATGAATTCCCCATCTCCGATTTCCACTTTCTCTTTACATTCTGCAACTCAATTCATGCAATCACCCCCATTCCCTTTTAATTTCAGCAATTTAGCTTCTGCTCTTTAATTCATGCAATTTAAGATTCCGCCATTTCAATTTCTTGTCATTTACGTTTCCCGCCAATTTTACATTCCGCAATTCTCATCTAATTCTTGATTCCGCTCAACTAGACACACTTCTAATCCGAATTGCTCATTCAACCAATCCTTGTGGGATTCGACCTCACTCTATTGTGAGTTTTTACTTGACGATAACCGGTGCACTTGCCGGAAGGAATTTTGCCGATCGTGCAATTTCCTAAATCGTGGCATAACTAGTTTATGCGCATCAAAGGCTCAATTATAAATAATTATAATATGAAATTAACAGATTAAGGTAAGTAACGTCTGAACTTTTAGTACGATCATGAGGTGTTAAAAGTAAGGGTGTTACACACTTGACCATATGCATCCTTACCTTGACCCTAGCCCTATTACAACCATGAAAAATCCTCATGATACTTGTATGCATGCATTGAAGAATAGTTGATTGTTTGATGAAAAACAAATCTTGGAGAGCATGATTAGAGGAGAATTGAGTAAATCAACCCTAAACACTTGAGCAATTAGAGTGTATACACATCCGATGAGGGGTTCGATTGCTCAATTCTATGTTTTCACCTATTATTATTGCTTATCTTTTAAGTTTGTAAATTCTTTTGTAGAACTCAATTCAATTGTGAATTTGATTGGATTATGATTGTCTTAGCCCTTATGTTCATATATGTATTCTTGAAAATTGATTTGACTTAACTAAGTGGTTACATGCATTTAGATAGGTTGCATATAGGTAGTTTATTTTGAATAAATATTGACACCCCTTTCTTGTCCTTCTTGAGTATAGCATGAGGACATGCTATAATTTAAGTGTGGAGATGTGATGAATCCACATTTCATGGTATTTATTTACTTCAATTGATTGGATTTTATTGACTTTTCTCATATTTATTCATTGAAATAGCATAGTTTCATGATTTCTTCCTAATTTCTGCTTAAAAGTAAAATTATTCTTTTTAGGCTCTAAAATTGCTAAATTCTATTCACTTTAATTCCATTTGATGTCTTGATGTATTTGTTGAGTGATTTCAGGTTTATAAGGCAAGTATGGATTGAAGAAGTGGAGAAAAAACATTTTAAGTGGAGAATTCATGAAGAAATAAAGTTTTGGAAATTTGCTATGCGATGCGTACGCGTGACCTTTGTCATGTGAGCTCATTAATTGCAAAATGCTGGGGACAAATTCAGGGTTTTTCAAGCCCAATCCAACTTATTTCTGAAGCTATTTCAAGCCAAATTGAAGAGGAGTGAAGAGGGGAGCAATTAGGTTTAGGTTTTAACATGTTATAGGGTAGTTTTCTAGAGAGAGAAGCTCCCTCTTCTCTCTAGAATTAGGTTTTTTTTAGGTAATTTTCCCTTAATTTCTCTCTTTAATTCTTGTTTTGTTGTATTTTTATTCATATTTCCATGCTCTAGTAGTTTAGTTCTCTTAGTTTCTTTTGTTAATTTCTCATTTGAGCTACTTTTTAGTTTGATGAACTCTTGTTAATTTTAATTTTCATTTAATGCAATTTAATGTTTCTTTGTTTATTGTTATTTAATTGAGTTATTATTATTATTTTCTTACTTTTGGTAGCTTTAGAATTTATTATTGTTGCAATTTAATATGATTTTATTTTCATGCGCACCAAGAGTTTGATAAAATACTTGACCTAGTTTTAGTGTAGTTTTCCCCCACTCTTGGCTTGGAATTGAGGACTTAGGTGACCTTGAGTAATTAATGTCCATTCTTGATTGATATATTAGGGTAGTTAGTTGATTTGATTTCCACTAATACTAGTCTTTCACTAAGCTAATTAGTGAGTAGGCTAGGACTTATGGATTGAGATCAATTATACCTATTTGACTTATCCTTGATGTTAGGATTGACTAAGTAGGATTAACTCTTCATAATCATCATATGTTTGTGGTCAATGGCTAGGATAGATAACCTTAACTCTCACTCCTTGCCAAGAGCTTTCTTAGTTAATTTCCTTAATTGTCTTAGTTTAATTACTTTTGATGTTTAGTTATTGTTTGTTTCTTTAATTCTTTACTATTTATATTTCTTGCTTCTTGCCATCAAAACCCCAATCCCATTTCCTCGTAGCTAATAATTGAGCACTTCATTGTAATTCCTAGGGAGAACGACCCGGGACTTCAAACTCCCGGTTAATATTTGTTTTGATTGTGACAATTCTTTATTTTAAACTTTGATGTTTGAGATTTAATTATCGGTTTGGACTATGCTATCAACGAAGTGATTCTTATTTTGAGGATTTCTAAACCGGCACAAATCCTATTCATTAACCGGTCAAAATGAACATGGTACATAACATACCGGGTTTTCTCATTGGCTATTTTTTCCTCTTCCACTTTTACCGAGACCGAGTCACCCAGTTCAGATTTGGCACGGATATTGCAATGACCCTTCTTGCCAAACTCCATTTGGGCATCCCTAAACATATCATTGGTGTACTCTTGTTGAAATTGTCTCTCAATGGCTAAGCTAGATGGACATGGGATTTCTCCTCTCGAGTCTGCAGCATCGTCTTCCAGTTCCTTCTGCTCCTTGTTTCCAAGCACATTGTCGAACTTGTGGACGAACTGAGCCAAGCTAGTCTTGCTATGTAAGAATCCACTATAGAATGTGTCCATACCCTTACTCCTTTGTGTACTCATCATAGCAGCCTAAAATTCACTCTTGAAAAATATCGGCACCCACATGCGTCGATTCTCAAAAAGGTCTACACAAAATAAACCATCTATTGCAGAAACCCACATAAAGAACACATCTTAAGAAAATAATAAAAGGACATCACAAACCCTAAGCAATTACGAGGCATGATATAACTTTAAAGCAACGAACCTGATAGCCATGTGTTGTGATGTAGGTTGAACTCATCTATGAATTCAGCCCAATCATCCTCGAATGCCTCAACCGATTGGGAGTTTCATACAATGTGGTTTAGCTCAGCATTCAACTCTCTGAACTGAGCATAACCTCCGAGCTTATGCGATATCTTTTTCAATATGTGCTAGATGCACCAATGGTGGCGTGTATGGGCCGGAGTAAAACCTTCCTAATTGCACCGAATAGACCTGCACTGGTCTGTGATGATGCCTTGCGTTGCAGTACCGCATTCCAACTCTTGGTATTTTGTCTTCGCCAAGGCAACTGTGATCCGATAACTGCATATCAGTTCAAAACAAACATCATTGATGAAAATGAGGATTAATGGTAGATTCAAACATGCGGTTCATGAAAAGACAACAGTAAACTACAGTCCAAACCTCATGATCAAGATCCATCTCATCATTTCCAGACTCAATAACATCCGGAACATCCATGGCCTACAAATGAACATAAATACACAAAGCCAAACAAACAAACTAATTAGATATTGTACCATGAACTAAATATCAACTAAATAAAGTCCCAGTTAGCAACCAAAACAAATAAAAACAAATACAAAACAAGAGACCTCCAGTTGTATTAAAGACTCTAATAATAAACAATCATCCTAAAAATTTTGCCTTTTATGACTCCTCATGTTCTAAAAAAATCAACATATTTTTCTAATTTAAAAAAGAATACCGGGTGTTAGATAAAAAAAATAATTTTTAACCCTTTTATAGTAATTGTTATGTCCCTCAATTTTCATAATCCAACACATTCACAAGTAATAGGTCTAAGGAAAAGTATATCCACATAAGTCTAATTGTGCAATGCATCCTCACCATTATGAAATTACAACTCTAATTAGTTTTAAACGACGTAAAATATATATGATATGATTCGTTACACATCTAAAGTCTTCATACATGTGTTTATGCTATCAAATTAATTCCATAACAACTTTGGAAGTATCCAGACTTATTATCCTAAATCTAATTAAATGGTTTAAATAAAATAAAATACTCTGCTTGCACTAAAAATAACCATCTCAATTATATGAAAATAAACATTCGTTATCAATGCATCAATCTTCATTGCTTACCTTTTTAGATTGTTCACCTTCCATGTTGCAAGGGTTGAGAGTTGAATGAGTGGAATTGTCGTCGGTGAATGAAGATTGGACATGATAAAGTGGTTCAATCAAATTAGACTCCATTTATGTGGATGTGAGGGGTGATGGACGTGTGAAACGGCAGCCGCGTATGTCCCCTATATGTCGACGGATCTGTCGTGGATGGAGAGGCTGGCACACTGA
The DNA here is from genome assembly GCF_003086295.3 of Arachis hypogaea. Classification (NCBI taxonomy): domain Eukaryota; kingdom Viridiplantae; phylum Streptophyta; class Magnoliopsida; order Fabales; family Fabaceae; genus Arachis; species Arachis hypogaea. The sequence continues at coordinate 53,696,243 of NC_092053.1, read as the reverse complement.
ATGCGGTGTGCTACGGGGGGCTGCATGGCCGGCGCGTTTGTAGGCTGCGCACTACAAGAATATGGCCGATTAGCTACCACGAAAAGAGTCGTAAAATCATCGCTAATCTGATGCAAAATATAATTTGTGACAAATTAGCTACCGCCTAGCAACTAATGCTTTCCTCGCTAATTACAAGTCGTAGATCAGTGAGGCAAATACAACAGTCGCTATTTCATCGGAAAGTTTTTTAGCTACCAAATAGGTAGTCGCAAATCCATCACTAAAGTAAAAGCTAATTCCATAGACGAAATTGACTAAACGGTAATCGCTAATTAGCGACAAACTCTAATGCAGCAAACTCGTCGCTAAACGTAAGCTAACTTCGTAGATAAAATAAAAAGCTTAGTTGACGCTAATTAGCGAGAAATTTTTTGAACCTAACTCGTCGCAAGTTGTCCGCTAATATTATCGCAAATTTGTCGCGTTTTGTAGCAAATCTATAGCTAATATTTGGAAATCCTTAATCAAATTTGTAGTAATTTTGTCGCTAAACCAAAGCTATTCTAAATGAAAAAATAGTTATGAAGTAGTCGCTAACTTGCTATGAAATAATATGTAATCAATTAGTTGCAATGCTATCGCAAAATGTCACCGCAATTTTCTTTTAAACTAGTAACAAATTGATAAATATCTCATAAATATTTCAATTGTAATAGTGTCTTTAATTTGTTACCATCATCAACAGCGAGTATGTCGATAATTTTTTTTGTAATAATTATACTAAATAATTTTTTTAAATAATAAAAATTATCTGTAAACAAAATATAGATGTAAAGACAGTTGTAACTTATTCAGCCAAGAACCAAGTCTGTAGTAAACCTTGCATAGCTTTGTCTCTTATTTCTAGTTAATACTTAATACATCAAATTCTTGTTCACGGAGAAACGTCACATTAAAGTTTTACCCTCAAGATAGAAATGTGAGGAGGAATGTGAGGAGGAAAAAATCAAATGAAAGGCCAAAGTACAACTACTACAGGTAATTTTAGTGAAGGTATGCCTCCATTTGCAAGGTAAGGAATGGAGCTACTCGAATTACTTGAACTATAGCCATTTCCCACTGCTTTCAAATTGTCAACATTCATGTCAGAACTTTTCTTGATCTTCTTTTTTTGAATCTGTTCAACTCTCACATGAGGGGAGAAAATAGAAAAGAATAAGTTTATGTCAAAAGCTATTCACTCTAATAACCGAATATATAAAAACAAAAAATGGAAACTCATGGTCGAAAAAAGACTCATGGTGGAAAAAAGAAATAAACCACATAGACATAAATATCAGATAACAAAATCTGTAGAATATTTGAACTGAGACTCCAATGTCAAGTTATATATATAGGAATCTATTCCAAAACAAGGAGATGGAGCAATAATAATTTATTCAAAGATATCCAAAGCCTAATGTCTAACAAGAGTGCCATTCAATTCTTTATCAGTTTAGATAAATAACATGCTTTCTGAAATTTGTTGCATATCATAGAAAATTTAGTGAATGCATATAACTGACAGGACCTAGAAAATTCCAACCATCTAAAAGATGCCAATTAAATATATAAATAAATTGAAAGACTCTCCAGAACTAAAATAATCATATTGTTATAAAATTTCATAAGACAAAAATACATAAGTGGAAAATTAAAAGATAACAGCCAAATAGCAATCACAAAGAGCAGAGCCATTTGTCCTAATTGGCTTTTGAAACTAATAGTTTAAAACTACATTATGTACATAACTCTGACTAAGCCAATTAGATTTCAGCCACAATACAGTTCTACAAAATTTAATCAGAGTGTAGCACATAACATTAACATACCTTAACTGCAAGTTCTCCAATAGACCAGAATGCATTATTTGCTATTGAAATAGCCTCTTTAACCTTAGAAATTTCCTGTATAGATAACATAATACATTAGTAAAATAATTAAAAAAATACAACCACTCAGCTGAACCCTAAACTAATACCAGAAATACACATACTAGCTTGCTTGGCTTAACTTTCAGTATGAGAAATAAATCATTATAAAATGCAGCAGAAACCAAATCATTAAGTTGACTGTAGTAGAATCTTGTATACAAAAAGAAAAGGTGTAATAATGGTGCTTATTATCAACATAAATAGCACCAACTAAGACGAATTAGATGTGGTCACAACATTCAAAGCAACTGAAACTTAAACCAATGATTGTAATTACAAAGCTGCTTGGATCATGCTAGTAGGAAAGGGAAGTACGAAACATTTCCAGTTTAATTATTTTGATTTATTACAACCAAATCATGAAAATATTCAGAGATGCATGTGAGAACTAGAAATCAAAGTATATCGTAGAAGTTATAAAATTGACAAAAAATAGAGGACCTATACCGAGACATCGAAATGTAAAATAAATGCTTTCAAAGTACATAACATCATAGACAAGATAAGACATTTTCTAACAGATAAAACATAAGAAAAAGTGGGGTGCATACCTGTGCTATAGACTTCCATTTGCAACCTTCAGCCACCATGGATGGCGCTGGGCACCTGAGAGGGGCTCTACATGACTGTCGGTCTTCTCAAGAAGAACAAGACCATTTGAAGAGAAGCAAGAAGAAAGTGCATAAAGATGGAAACCCAGCTGCTCATACCAACAAAGGAATACTGGATGGTTAATGGTACCCCATTAGAGGGAGGTCTAGAGAATATAAGAACTATTGCTCATATGGTCAAAGAGGGTCTTATCCGAAATAAAATGGAAGGAGAGGGTCTGAAAAAAAAAGGATCTGAGGGTGAGTTTGATGATGAACAAGAAGTAGAGGACAAACCTGAGAAATACAAGGAATGGAATGAGATGGCAACAACTACACTCCAAAAGGAATAAGAGTGGAGATCAGAGATGAGGGTCTCTACAACATTATCATTAATGAGAAAATGAAAAGAAAGCTCTAAAAATTATGGTAGAACACCCTTATAGTTAAGTTATTGGGAAGAAGAGTTGGATATGTAGCTATAACAAGGAGACTTGAGAGTTTGTGGAGTGACAAAGGAAGTATAGATGCCATACATGTTAGTAATGATTATTACCTAGTCTATAGATATAAAGCATTCCAAGAGAGGAAAGAGATCTTTGTTTGAATTTGAAAGTTGCTACTATTTCTCTATTAATGGTGGTAAGAGAATATCAAGATAAACAGGCTGCAAAACAAGGAAAGAAGTAGTTCATATGGAAATTATTAGACACAAAAGAATGTAAGAAAAATAATTTAAGAGAAAGAGAAACTTCTATGTAGGGAAGGTTGCTTACCCTTCCATGGAAAGCTATTAAAAATAACATACTTGATTCAGCTTCCCACCAACAGCTTCAGCTAGAGTTCCAATGGCATCATATACAACTTATAATACGTGAAGCAATCACTGGAACTTGAAAGAAAGGATAGGAGTCATCTAAAGAAGAAATACAAACAAATCATGAAATGCAAAATGCAAGCAATGGCACATGGATCAGATAAAGCTACCACATGCAAAAAAATTATCGCAATTATATGGATTCAATCAGCAAAATATGGGAAAATCAACAAACCCTGATGAAGTAATATGCAAAATCATAAAAAAAAATGTAAAATAAAAAAGCAAACTCTAACAAAGGAATAAATAGAAATTACAAAAATTTAAAACCATAAAAATCAGAATAAGCACCCTCCCCCCCATATTAGAACAGCAAAAAAATCCACCAAAAGAAAGAGCACAATTCCAACAACAACTGCCAAGAAGCTTGTGTACCTAAAATAAAACATATTGTCTAACAAAATTCTAACCATAATGCAAAGATTTCTTAGATCAATGTTAACAAAACAAAGCAAAAGCATTTTACACATTTCTAGTTAATCCGACCAATAATTATATCAATGACAGTTTTAACTCAAACAGCAAGCTTACAAACAGTAAAAAATTATAACTCAAATCATGTAATGTATGCAGCACCAATAAGATAAACACCAACCAATTGCCTCAACTCTCCAGTATCAGCTATAAGTTAAATCAATCATGATTCAATGTGCTCTTTAGAGTTCAACCACAGACGAAAATCTCAAAGAAAGGCTCTTCAAATTGGTTGCAATGGGAATTGTTTCTCAAAGGGCCATTAAGGGTGTGTTCATGAGTTAAATTTATCATTACAGTTCAAAGTTCAAACCCTCCCCTTCCCTCTCTTCCTGTCCAATACAACTTCTAAAATATATTGTTGCCTACAGAGACATCGAATCGAAATTGAAATTGAAATCCAAATGAGAATGACATTAAAGTTAAAGATAGAGAGAGAGGTTAGGAGTACGGACAGGAAGTAATCGTAGAAGCCGAAAGTGAAGATAAAAGCACGGCAAGCCCTAGCAGCGGCGGCAGCTTCAATCGACCCCAGAAGCGACGACAGTGCACGGTGGAACAGCCTCCTTTTCTTTTGCATCGCGTCTTCGTCCTCTCTTTCCATCTCATCTGTGAATCGTCTCTCTCTCCTCCGGGCTCCCTTCTCCGGGACGGCGATGGCGGTGGCTGCAGCGGAGTTACGGCGGCGACCCCCTCTCACTCTCTGTTCTCTCACTAGCGCCCTTTCATCTCCATCTCCCTCCTCTCCTCCTTCTGCTTCACACTTTCTCTCGGATCTGGCGGGGTGTGAAAGGGGGCGTGGTGGCAGCGGTGAGTGATGGTGAATTGGTGAGTGAGTGTGAGTGTGTGGGTGTGTTAGGGTTAGGATTTTGAAGGCAAGGGGGGCAAAACCTTTCTCTGATATGATATTCTGATGGCCAAAAGGGGGGGAAGGGGAAAAATAATTCTGTAGCGTGTGTTTTTGGGGGGAAAGGGGAAGAAAAATTTACACTTAGTTTGATAAAGCTTTTATTTTTAAAATTTGGGGGGAAAGGGAAGAAAAATTTACACTTAGTTTGATAAAGCTTTTATTTTTTAAAAATAGTTTGTAAAAGTTAATTTTTAAAAGATGATTTTTTAAAAATTATAGTATTTATGTTTGATAAATTAAATTAAAAATAATTTTTAATAAACACAAACAATATCAATTATATTTGGTAAAATAGTTTTTAAAATTTAAAAATACTATAATTGACATAAATATAAGCATTAAATTCTCCTTTTTTCCTGACTCTATTTTCCCCATTTTCTTTTTTATTTTTCATGTGTATGTACGATGGTGAGGAGAAGAGATGTGAGGATTAGAGTTTGAGTGAAATTAGGGTTTTTGATTATCAATTAGAATTAAAAATTAGAGATTTTATAAAAGAATTTGAATATAATAGATATTTAGATAAAATTAAAGGGTAGAATAATAATTTTAAAATTAAATATATTCCATCAAAAATATCTTAGGAACACTATTTATTAACACTAGCGGTTTATTCAGCCGTATTTTTATTATTTTTAAAAGATTAATTTTTATATTTTTATTTTTTAAATTATAAATTTTATAAAATAATTTAAAATTAAGAATAAAAAATATTTAAAAATAAATATAAAAATTTTATAAGTTATTTAAATTTTAAAATGTATAAAATTTATAAATTTAAATTAAATAAGATATTAAAAAAATTACTATATTATTATTATGTGTAACAAAATCAAGATAAACATTTATAAAATAGTTATTTATAAATATTATATAAATTTGTTCATTTATTTTTTCAACAGTATTTAATTTGAAGCAAAGATAAAATATTATATTCAAAACATTCTTTATCTTTAGTATAATTCTAAATTTTATATTCAATTTATTAAATTATTTGCAATTTTATATTTCTTCATTTTATCACACACTATAATAAGTATTTTTTAGGTCAGAATATTTTTAACTTCCTCTATAATAAATGTTTTTTAAATTATCTAAGGCATAAAATATCACATCTTTTCATTTTATCTTAAAGTTTCATATTTTTTTATATCAGAATATTATGGTTTATTATATTATTATATATTATCTTTTTACCACAAAACAAAAGGTAAAATTTTATATCTTTTTTTACTTATTTTATTTTATTTTGATTATCTAAATTAGCATGTATATTATCCACTTATTTTCTATTATTTATGCAATATTCTTATAGAGATGAAATGTAAGTAATCAAAAATTACTTTTTAGAATTGAACTTATTTATTCATAAGTACGTTATGTCACCAAGAAAAAATAGATTATTATCCTCAAGTTTATGTGAAAAATAAACATAATAATAAAGTTGTAATTTGAATATGTAAAGAATCTAAAATAAAAATAATTTTATACATGAATAAAGAAGTAATATAATTTGTTATTTTAAATTTAAAAACATAACAAAGTAAGTATTGATTGAAAAATCTCAAAATAATTATAGTAAAATAATCAAATGTTACAATGTCTTAATTTACCACCGACATAAAACTTATCAATAATTATTTTTTTAAAATAAACATAAATACATCTGCACGGTTCCACCTTATAAATATTGTGGTTTGGTTATATTTAAAGAAAATGCAAAAATAGTTTACAAAGAAAAAAATGCTAGTAGAAAGGAAAAAATATATTAGAAAAAAAAAGCTTTGATTATTATTACAACTTAATCCTTGATATTGGATTTTTTACTACAACTCCTTTTCTCCTTTTCGCTACATTTTTATTTTTAAACATTAGTGTCATAATCCTATCACAAAAATTAACTGCATATAAGATTTTTAAAAATATAATAACAGTAAAATTAATATATTTATCTAAAAAAAATTACAAAATAAATAATTAATGGTATATATCAGTTAAATAATATTATAAATCAGAAATTTAATTTATCATTTCATAATTTTATTTTTTAAAAAATACATGTATGTATATAATGAATTCTCTATTTATGCTAATTAAAAGTTGAGACTGAATTGTAAATCAGAATACAGTGTCATAGAGTATGTGGTGAGTACTAAACTATATAAACTAACACTAATTTTTTTTTCTTGTCTTTATCTCTTCTAAATATCACAAATGATAAAACAATTTATTTTCAGTCAAAATTTGATTAAGCATACTTTTTCCTCTTTAGAAAATCGCTTCATTCTTTATTATCTATGTAAACCATATAGTTGCAAAAAATGTATACTCCATCTTCTCTCAATCTTCTTTGACCATGACCTAATCTAGCATAAATAAACATCTTTCATACTATCTGACATCACTCACAAATTATTAAAAAAATATAATTATTTTTCTTATAGTTATCATTAAAAATAGAGGTTTTATTGATAATTTGTAATTGAGTTTTTGGCATGTTTAATTATGAGTCGTTTTTCTTCTTGCAATTTTTTAGAGACAAAAAAAAAAAAATAAAAGTATTTCAATACATAATTGATTTAATAAATTGGAGAAAAATACATAAAGATAAAGAAGAATTAATAAAAGTAGATGAAGACATGAGAGAAGAGAATGGAATAAGAAAGAGGATGATGTGGATGGAAAGTACAAAATTATTCTAATAATGTGATTATAAATGGAGAGAAATTGGTGGAAGTTTTTTTAAATGGAAAGTTAATTAGAAAGGGTAATATTGGAAAGAAATTTTGGACACCAAATTCATATATTGTCGTTATATATTGTTATAGATTATAGATATTGCTGAGTTAAAATATTTATTTTTAATTAAAATTATAAAATAAACAGATTAATTATACTTTATAAAGTACAGTTTAAATATGAAATATCAATTATCTAATTTAAATCATTTAACTTTATTATTTTTCCATTACCAAAACTTGATTTTGAATTATATAAAATAATCAATTTCAATTATACCAAATATCTAATTATACTAAAGATAATATAAAAAAACTTAATTAATTTAAATTTCAATTATTATCAAAATTACTTATGACTCGTAATTACTTTTAAAATTCAATATATATATATATATATATATCATAAAGCATTATTTAATTACTCTTAGTAAAATATTTTTATTAGAATAAAATTTTTAACAAATATATTAAATTTAATTTTTCAAAAACTCGGATTATTACAATAAAATGAAATAAGGACTAATGTTTTTCCTCACAAATTAGTAGTAACATAAAATAAGTGAGAAAAGTCTATCAATCAATTGTTAAGTAGTCGCTAATTCCTCACTAAATAAGCTTTTGATTAGTGACTCAATTGCGACCACTACTTACTTCTAACATTTTCTCGGTTAGTTTTGGATTTGTTATAACTCTGCGACGGATTTTCAACGAGATTAGCGAGAAATTTGCTACAAAATAGGTAGGATATAGCTTTTGCTTTGCGACGAAATTGCAGTTGCCAAGTCACTTGCTAAACTAAACTTGCGACAACTTAGCGACAAATATATTTCGCCCGCTAATCAGCGACTTGAAATCAGCGAACAAAGTATGTCAGTTGTTAAACGGTCGCAAATTTTTCGCTACTTAACTCCTAGGTGCTCAATATCCGTATTTCAACTTTAGCGACTAATTAGCAAGGAACACTTCCCTAACTGAATGATTTATATATTGCGATGAGTTAGCGACGACTATTTTCTGTCGCTATTCTAATTTTGAATTTGACAATATTATGCGACAAATTAGCGAGAAACTAGTTGCTCGCTAAAAATAAAAACTTTTGTGAGAAATTAGCTAGGATATTGTCCATCGCAAAATGTATTTCAAGTCTTTGTGACGGATTAGCTAGTAACATTATTCCTCACTAATTAGATTTTTTGCACAAAGTTTATTTAGCGACGAACTAGTGTATGCATTGTTTCTCGCTAATTGTATATCAAACAATTGCGACGAAATAGTGACAATAATATCTCTCGCTACTTTACTTTTATTTGATTGAACCCCTAAGTGACTGATTTGCTAGAACATTGTCACTTGCTAATTAATTTGTGACAAATTAGCGAAAAAAATTTTCTCGCTCTTTTCTTAGCTACAAAAGTCAATTTGCGAGAAACAAATTTACTCGTGAATCTCTAGCTAATTAGTTGCTTTTCTCAAGTTCGGATATTTTGTGACCGCTCATTAATTTTGTCGTTAGTGCGTCACTAATTTCTCGCAAGTTAGTGACGGACTAGTGACAAAAAATATTTCTCGCAAAATTCTGTCGCTAATTTGTCAAATTCTTCTAGTGGCATGAAGGACGCAATGTGTGCGACGGGAAAGCCTGTTCGGACGTTCACGGAGAGTTGGGCGGCTGCTAGTGTTCTGGGCGACTTCGGACTAGAGAGAGAAGAAGAGAATGGGCGGCTAGGTTGTTTAGAACGGAATTCGCATATGGAGAAGGGAGGTTAGGATAACTGCACCATTTGCAAATCTTTATTTTTTTAAAATTCAAAATCTGAAATTATTAGAAATTAATTAATTATCTTATTTAATATTTTAATTTTAATTTTTTTTATTCTATTGTTCACATTATTCACTATTCTCATTGTCTCTCTATACCTTTCCTTAACCTAAACTAATTTTTTTTAAATCACATTTTTTAGTCTCAACCTTTAATCTTATTCACATCTCAATTAGCATATAACCACACACTTAAGATTGTCCAACCTTTTCTTTACTGGACTCCTCTCCTATGTCTTTCTCTATGGTGCATTCTCTATAGCAATGTTTATTACAACCGTAAAATCATCTTTCACCTTCATTCTATAACCGTTGAGAATGATAAACAAAATTTCATGATTAATCTACATCTTATAACTAATAAAGTTCACTTTTTTATCTTCAGGCTCCACTTATGCATGTATCTCCATCAGAAAGAGATTGAAGATAAGATATACGAAAAATATCATTTTAGAATGAAAGCATGCAAGGAGACAAAAGTTTTCTATCTTGATTGGAGGTAGTGGTATATGTAACAACAATTTTTTTTTTTTAAATGTTTGAAATAATACATTTAGTTTTATACAAAAATAAGGTACTTTTATATATATATATATATAGTGGCGGAACTTGAAGCAAAATTTTGGGGGGCCAGATAAAAAATAATTGTCAAAATATTTTTGATATGGACCCCATTTAAGATAAGCTCGTCTAATCTCATCTCTCTGGTTTAGGTGATATTACCAAATTTAAAGCCGTTTTTCAAGATCTCATTCCAAAAAGTTAAGGTTAAAGTCATGAGATGTAACTTTTTGAACTTTTGAAGGTTATATCTTACTTTTTTCATTATTCATTAAAGTAGAAAAACTATCTACATGTGTTGATATTGTAAAAGTTATATATTCTCCTTCTTAAATATTAGCCTTCCTCTTAAAAAATGTATCAATTCTTTGATTTTTCATTATTTTTTTATATAAAAATTTGAATATATATCCTGTAAAATATGTAAAGACGAAGTTAGAAGGATAAATATTAAAATTTATAATTATTGAATTTTTTTATCAATTTATACAAATACAATAATATTAATATTTATTGAATATTCTATTATTTTTTATCATATGAAAAATTAAATTAAATAAATAGTAAAATATAAATAATATTAAATTAAATAAATAAAAAATATCTAATATTTTATATTTGAATTTAAAGATAGAGAGAGTGTTGTTTATTGAACTTATTAGATACTTTAAGTCATAGTAAAGTATTTAAGTCAATTGAACTATTTTTTATCATTTGAAAAAGTACTACTAAATTTTTTATAAAAGGTTTGGGGGCATGGCCCCCCTTGTCTGAACTAAGCTCCGCCACTGTGTGTATATATATATATATATATATATATATATATATATATATATATATATATATATATATATATATATATATATATATATATATATATATATATCAATTTTTGTCAATTATCATATACAATTAAAAATTTTTTTGGCCACAATATAACAAGAAAACAATATACGCGATAATATTAACGTAACAAAGTTTCAAAAAGTTAGAGAGAGAGAGAAAGAGAGAATGGATCGACAACGCATGGTGCCACAAATGCCTTTTTCTTCTTCCTTTTATCTATATGTAGGAAGAGAGAGAGAGGAATTAGAAGCATTAAAATTTTAAGGCGGATATACTTTTTTTTTAAATAATTTTTTTAGCTATCGTATATATTATTAAAATTATTTATATACTATTAATATTTTATTTTATTACGTCTAATTATTTTATATCTTATTCCTTGTTTTGTGAAATTTAGTTAAATTTATTATTATTGTTTTTTATTTTATTGATTCAGTCCAGATTACTGCTATTTTAAATTTTATGGACGAATTTTTTTATGATGGAGAGGATGATACGTATTTAAGAGGATTTTTTAATTATTCTAGATCTAAAAGAAGAATGGTAATCTTGCATTGTCAATGTTTAAGGAGCTGATTACTAGAAGAATTACATTATGTCGATCTTGAAAATCAAATATCACTACAACAATATAGACTATTTTTTAGGATTATTATGTATAAAAAAAATTAAAATTCGTCAAAAAAATAAAGTTTGATATTATTTTAACTATAAAAATATGTTAATAAAAGTTTTGTCAAAAATAGTATTTTTAACATATAACTAATTGTAAAAAAAGTTTAAATCTTATTTTGATAAATATTGGCTGTCAAAAATAATTTGTTAAAAAAATTTGAGGTTAATACTATTTATTTTGACACTTATTGACCATAAAAAATTTTTAACAAAAATTTTTAACACAGAATGAGATGAGATCTTGAAACTGAAGAATAAATTGAGATTTTGAAGATGAAGAATGAGTAGTATGATCCCAAATTGAGAGCACTGTGATGCCAAAATTGACGAAACTCAACGAAGAAAAAGAATAATAGAGTAAGTTGAAAATAAATGAGTGTCAAAATTGAGGAGTAATTTTCTACAATCAAATTATTCATAAAAAAATATAAAAAATTTGACATTTGTAATATTTATCAAAAATATATATTAATTTTTACACTTAACTATGGCTATTAAAAAAAATTATATTAAAATAGCTCTCTTTTTTTGTAGTGTAGACCAAGAGTTTATCTCAAGTACAATTGCATCAACTTGAACAGCAAGGAATATAGATTTTTTGAAGTTATTTAAAGTGCAAATAATCATGAGTAGTTTACTAAATCTAGACCACATCTAACTAAATTGGTTAGATTTAGTTCAGATTCAATAATTACTTAAGATGTAAGCATTCAAATAGAAAGAACTATATTATTGGATTATATTAGAATTAATTCAATTTTATTTAGTTAGATTTAAATTTGATTTCTTATTAGGATTTGTTAAAAAATTTGATTTGGTTTTCATTTGTTTAGTACTATTTTTTGTATTTAAAATTTAAACCAAATATGATCTAATATATTAAGATCAAATTTAATTTAAATTAATTATCATATCTTTAGGAGTTTAAATTTAAATCAAATATGATATTATCTAATAAGATCAAATATGATTTAAATTAATTAAAGTTAATTTTGCCGTCATTTATTTAATTTTAGATTTCATAGTTTTATCCTAGGAAGATTTGGCCCACTTTTAGACTAATCAATTAGGGATCTATTTAAGCAAATTTGTAAGATATTTTGTATAGATTTTGAATGAATGAATTTAATGGGTGTTTTTATGCATGGTTTTCAATGTGTATTCAAGTGAGGTAAGTGATTTGTTTTGCTTGTTGTATGAAAAAATTGAAAAATCTAGTCTAATGTAACTTTTAGTATTAGTTCTTTCAGTTTTGTCCCTTTTATCTAGGTTGTCAAGGACATATTCTTTGAAGGTCTAGTAAGAAAAAATCCTTCCGATGACCTAGGTTGCTAAGAATAAGTTTGTTACAGGTCTAGTAAAAAAATCATCTACCAACTATCCTTTATTTGTTATCTTTATCTTTTCAGTTTTGCTGTGTCTTTTATTCCTCATTCTTATGTTTGTATCATTTGGTATCAATTACAGGCCGTAGGTAAACTTTTATTTATCTACATGTTCTAAGGTCTTTGTTTAGTTTCTGATACATAGTTAGGAGGGCAATTTTGTCATTTTAGAGCTAAGGAGCAGAATGGTAATCTTGTCACTTTCAAATATCTGAATATTAGAAGAATTATACCATGCCGGTCTTGGACATCATGAAGACCAAGAGTCCGTCCCAAAAACAGTGGTGTTGAAATGGCGACAACTTATAAGGCCCATTGGGCTAAGTCAGACAGCAAGAAACCCAAGAATGCTTTTCAAATTCAGTGGGAGGCATAAATTCTTATTAATTTTTGAATTTTTTAAGCATTTATTTTAATTTATTTTGCTGTTAGAGTTTGTTGGAAGATTTGATTTACTTTTTATTTGCTGAGCAATATTTTTAGGGATTTAAATTTAAATCAAATCTGTTATAATCTAATAAGATCAAATCTGATTTGAATTAGTTATCATATCTTTAGAATTTTAAATTTAAATCAAATATAATATAATCCAATAAGATCAAATTTGATTTAAATTAAGTTATTTTATTTTATCTTTTAGTTAGTTTGTTAGGGGCCTATTTAAACACATTTGGTGAGATAATTTACATTACTTTTGATGAATAAAATTTCAGTTGCTTTATGCACGTTTTTTTAGTGTGATTAAGTGAGGTGAGTGATTTGCTTTCCTTGTTGCATGAAGAAGATTGAAGGGTCCAACACTAAGTTGATTTTGTGTGCTAGTTTCTTTCAAGTTTCATCCCTCTGATTTAGGTTGTCAAGGACAGGTTCTTTGAAGGTCTAGTACGGAATCCCTTCTGGTGACCTAGGTTGCTAAGAACAGATTTTTTAGAGGTTTAGTAAGAAAAAGACCTTATCAATCATTTTATGTTTTCGTTGCATCTTTTCTGTTGCGTCTTTTCTCCATCTTTTTTCTTATCCCTTTATCCTTCGTTCTAATTTCTTATCGTCTGGTATCAGTTACAAGTCATAGGTAAATTCTTATTTATCTACACGTTCTATGGGTCTTGTTTAGTCTCTTTGTTTTTTCTCTTTAATTTCTGCAAATTCATTTTAGAGTCCACAAAAAAAAAGAGTCGCAAAAAATGTTTGAGTATTATGATAGTGATGATGAGGGAATTTCATATGCGAAAAAGGATTTTCGATTGTAAATTCCTGCATTTAAAGGGAGGAATGATCTTGAAGCTTATTTCAGATGGAAAAGAAAGGTAGAGTCAATTTTTGTAAATTGCATCCTTTCTGAGGAAAAGAAGGTTCGAATGGTACAAGCCAATTTTTTTTATGATGCCCATATATAGTGGACTGAATTAGGAAGATATAGAAGATGATACGAAAAAAGTCCAATTTGCAGCTGGGAGATGATGAAGAAAATTAGGAGAAACCAGTTTTTGGCATTATCATACCACATGAAGAATCGGGTTGTTCCACTATCATACCACAACGAATTTTTTAAAAAATTTTGTAAGTTACAACAAGGTTCACAATCAGTGATGGAGTAACACAAGGAGTTTCTATATTTGATAGACAAGGTTAATATTAAAAGGAGCTTTGAGGCTCTTATGGAACAATATTTGTTTGGATTATGCGAAGAACTTGCAGATAAAGTCCAATGTTACCATTACGCGACCATGGAGGATTTGGTCAAATTGGCCATTGACATGGAGGAGATGCAACAATTTATAGCAATTTGGGGTTCCAAAGGAGCAAACTTGAGGGTCAGACAAAAGTCAAAGTTATTGATTTCAAGAAGAATATTATAAATCGACATAAGAAGAGGATTTCTTCTATGTCTATCTATAATTCTTCTTCAAAGTTAGAGATGGAAGAATTTGTTGAATATGCTGTAGATGGAGATGTGTCCTTGGAGGATCTAAAAGTGTAAAATTTTTCAACTGGGTCCTTTGGATTTGAGCAATTTAAAAAATATGAAAGAAATGAAACTGAGAAAGAGAGTGAGTGTTTGAGTGAAAAGAATCCATGTTTGATTGAAAACGAGAATTTTGAGAGAAAAGAGGAGAATAGTAAGCGAGAGGAGTCAAAAAGCGAAAAAGAAACTAAGAGACACAAACACACTTATGAGAGAGATCTAGACAGCTCTAGCTTAGACAACAGTGCATTAATATCATTGAATTCCACGGAGTCTTTAGTTTCTCATATATCTAACCATAAAATTCTTAGCATTTTATATCAAATTTTCCAAGCTTTGTAAATTCACTGGTCAATTATGGAGGCATTAATATGGATGAAAAGGAAGAAAGAGAACTAATTACACAATTTGGACAAGATGGTAAAAGTATGGTTGAAAAGATTGAACTTGCACACATGAGGGACATAGCCACAATTCAGTGGGTAGAGAAGATCCATCAAACCATGGTATTTGAACCCGGAGATTGGTTCGGATTCTTTAGAGGAAAGAAGAGCTTCTCATTCAAGATTCGAGGATGAATCTTTATGAAGAGGCAGAGGATGATACGTGGTCAGGAGGACATTTTCGTCATTTTAGAGTTAAGAGGCAGAATGCTAATCTCGTCACGTTCAAAGATCTGAATATTAGAAGAATTATACCATGCCGGTCTTGGACATTAAGTAGACCAAGAGTCTGTCTCAAAAACAGTGGTGCTGAAATGGCAACAACTCATAAGGCCCATTGGGCTAAGTCAGGACAAGAAGAAACCCAATAATGCTGTTCAATAAGATCAAATCTGATTTAAATTAAGTTATCTTTTAGTTAGTTTATTAGAGACCTATTTAAACACCTTTGGTGAGATAATTTACACAATTTTTGATGAATAAATTTTTCAGTTGCTTTATGCACATTTTTTTTAGTGTGATTAAGTGATGTGAGTGATTTGCTTTGCTTGTTCCATGAAAAAGATTGAAGGGTCCAACACTAAGATGATTCTGTGTGCTAGTCTCTTTCAATTTTTATCCCTTTGATCTAGGTTGTCAAGGACAGATTTTTCGAAGGTCTAGTAGGGAATCCCTTCCGGTGACCTAGATTGCTAAGAACAGGTTTCTTAGAGGTCTAGTAGAAAAAAACTTTATCTATCTTTTTATGTTTCCGCTATGTCTTTTCTGTTGCGTCTTTTTTCCATCTTTTTTCTTATCCCTTGATCCTTCGTTCTAATTTCTTATCAGTTTCTTTGTTTTAACTTTTGTTTATGCAATTTTACTTTAGAGTCATATTAAGCAAAAAATAAAAATAAAAAATAAACACAAAAAAAAGAAGCAGTGTTTTCAAAAAGTGAATTACAAAAATAAGAGGAAGAAAGAATGTTAATTTCAATTTTCAAGTATTCAAAATTTCTTATTTGTTTCAATTACTTTGGGGTATCAATTGGAATTAGAATTTTTTTTAATTTTTGTTAAACTTAGTAAGTGTCTCTCTTTGTTTTATTTCTTTTGTCACATAATCTAATATATTTTTTGTCAATTGAAAGTTTTTATTGTTAAGATCATTTTAGTTTGGTCTCTCTTTTTTTTTATTTCTAAAATACAACTTGTTTAAAACAATCCAAGAGTGAAAAAGGTAAGAATAGTGAGCTCAAAAGAGGAAAAAAATCACAAATTGGATGTAAACACGAGTGTCCTAATCCGAGTGATACATGTAATGACCCAACTTCCGGCACGTCATGATTGTACCAAAAGTAAGGCATTACGGACCTGGTTTTCTTTATTATCTATTTAATACGAAGCCTTTAGGCCGATATCACGTTTCAGTTCTATAGAAAATTCCAAAAAAATTTTGTTTTTGATTATCAAAATCATATATCAAACATTTCCAAGTAATAATAATCACAAAATTATTAATAATAATAACTGTCATACAAAAGAATTCAAATGAAACTCAGATACAATTCCTATCCCTCTGTATAAAATAAAAACTAAAGCCACAAGGGCGAGGGAACTCTATGAAAACAACTTAACTCATAAATAAGTCTAGTAATCACCCGCAGCTTCAAACTGAGTGTTCGAACTTGTGTCATTGAAAAGGTGGAAGATTTTGGGGGTGAGAACAAACCACATATTCTCAGTAGGAAATGAGAATACCATAAAAGTAATGATTAATATTGCAAATAATTAACTTTACTTAAATAAAATTATTTTTGTCAAACCTTTGAAAATACATTTAGTTTCACTTTAGACAATTAATTACTTTTCTTTAAATTTCTAAAACCAAAACAAATCTCAATTACAAAGCTTGTCATACTAACTATCTCTTAGCCACCTAATTAATTCTTAGTCACAACAACAGTTATTAATCACCTCAATATATTCATAAACCAATAGCACAAGTAAGAGATTCAAACCAACACACAAACAAGTCAAACAGCACAGTTACAGAGAAGTAATACAAGCAAACACAACCAAATATGAATGCACAAACAAAGATGATGCATGTCTAGCCCTAGTGCAGGTGATGAGCTCATTTGTCGGTTACATACCTGCTCCCAACATTACCCGGAGTCTTTTGACCAGGTAAGGCTTCCCTGTTGGCAATACCTATCGCAAGAGTCCTTTGACTTGTGAGGTAAATCACTGCAAGAGTCCTTTGAGTTGTAGGGCGGCACTAGCAACCCACTGCAAGAGTCCTTTGACTTGCAGGGCGGAGCTAGTTAACTTATATCTGCCCAACACAATCACTGTAAGAGTTCTTTGACTTACAGGAGCACACACACACACTCACTGTAAGAGTCCTTTGACTTACAAGAGCATAGGCTAGTTATGTATTTTCTCGATACCTCTGTAAGATTCCTCTGACTTACAGAATAGCATTATAGCTATATTTCCCAGGGAAGCGCTCTCGGTGGTCGTACCACCATCTATCTGACTGCCTCAATGCAGCAGATGAACCAAAAATATCTCTGGAGTTGCCTTAATGCAACAAATGACCGTTTAACAGGCCCTCTACTTGTTCTCTATTCTCTTTATCATATTACTCTTTTCTCTTTGTCTTTTTACTTTTCTCTGATTAGTCTTCTGTCTGTATCTCTTTACTCTGCAATGGTTACTCTTTTTTCTTTATCTCTTTACTCTGGTTGCTCTATTCTCTATTTTTCTTTACTCTGTTCTAATTACTCTTTTCTCTGTATCTCTTTATTCTGCTCTGGTTATTCTTTTCTCTGTTTAACGTATGTATTTAAAGCTTATGTAAATTTCGGTATGAATAGTTAGCCTATCTCAAGTATAGGTTCATTAAGTCTATACTGAAATAGTTTAACTTTTCATATAATACCTGACCCTAGGCGCAACTCAAGAACTAACTATGTTGCCCTAGTTCGTTCATTAATCTCTGTTTGTTTCTGTCATTAAAACTTTACAAACTTTTTCTTCGATTTTCATTTCTTCTTTAACTTTTTATCTTTCTTTTTTCTTTGCCTCACTAATATGTCATTACCACTCCCTAAGTATTTTATGAAGATAATTATGAGATTCTGATCTTAAAGTTGTCTTTCTAAAGCTTTTACGAAAAAACTGCCCTTTCTGTATTATTTTATTATTTTTATTAAAATATTAATTTTAATTAAATATTATTATTTATTATTTTATTAATATATTTTCAAAAATTACCCATTTTTAACTTTTAACCTTTAAAATTTACTTTTTACCACCCATAACTTTTAATATCTCTACTTTAACCACCCTAACTTTTAGTAATTACAAAATAACCCCCAAACACCAAAATAATTATTTCCTTGCCCTTTTTAAGATCCAAAGCCTGTTCTTCATTGTTCTTCACCATACTCAAAGTGTTCTTCGTAAATTCTTCAGATTCTTTCTTTGTTTTCACTTGTTTTTCAATCTTTTCAATAACCGATTTTTACCATAATTTATAATAAATTAGCAGCCACTAAAACCCCATATTTTTCACTTGATTTCAACAGAAAATCAACCCCAATTTAAAGGTTAAGGTTTGAAATTCCAGCAGCCACAGGAACATGCATTCATAGCTTGAATATTATCAAATTTCATCAAATTTTCACCAAAATCTCAACAAGAATCACTCATATAAACAATCAATTTTAAGCATAATGAAACCATACATAATCACACAACTCAAACACAATTAATCAAGATTAATTTTACCAGAGGACTAACAGTTTTTCACTTTCCAAATACCCAAAACACATTATCACCTAACTTAACCAGAATCTTAGCAATATTGACACCAAAACACATAAAGTATGTATTATTCACAAAATTCCAGTTCTCTTACAACCAACTACTATTATTTATTATACTCTTCAAATAAATGTGAATCTTCCAAAATTGACAAACAGGAAAATATGGCGAGTATATGCAGATTCCCTTGGATAGGACACCCAGCTCTTGGAAAAAGAGCATATAATTAGCAAGTTATCAAACATCTAAAAAGAATCTATCAATATGAAACCCACTATAATTAGCAAACAAACAACAATTTAAAAGTATCCAATCAATGTGAACAACATTATAATTGTAAACACTATATCATATGTTGAAAGATGAGACCTGCACTAAACCTCTCAAACATAAACGCCTAACAATTGAGGACTCGTCCGATACATGTCGACATAAAACCTCAACCATTTGCTCTAGACAAGAACCAAGTCCCTTGCTGTACAATTGACAATGAGAAATAATAAGAACTTCAATGTAACAACTTCTTTAAAATGTGAACAAGTAGCAGTAATTTTAAGACCATAAATTGCAATAACTAATAGTACTAAGTTATGAAAGAAAGGGGATGGGAAGGATCAAAACTCCTATTCCAACACCACCATCAAGAAACTTATTAAAACTATCATTATATATGCACCTATAACGAACGAATTCAGACAATGCAGCTGCGACAACTTCCCTTTGGTATTTCAGTGGTCGATCCAATGATTTCGTCAAAACTAGACAAATATTTTGATGACAATTAGATCATTCCACCAAAATAAGGCACAAGAAAACCTATGAGAAAATATATAATTAAAAATTAATCAAATTGATCAAACTTATTAAAACTCGTAAAATGATCAATGGCATCAAGCAAATGTGATCTCATCAAAAACACATTTTCTAGTAGGCGAATCAAATAAGAGAACGCAGAAATCAAAAAGAGAGAAAAAAACCTGAAAACAGATATGATTTGAGAGGAAGAGCATTTTTATTTACCTCTTTAAAACATGTCTAATTTGCTTCTTCCTTCGTTAGCTGGCCTCAATAAAAATGACGAAAAGCGATAATTAGAAAAAGAATTCGAAAAGTCAAAAAGAAAGAGAGAATAGTGGATGAATGTGTGAACCTGGCCGGAACGGGTGGAGGAGGTGGCAGTTTCTGTTGGAGGAAGAAGACGGTGAGGAGACCTCAGGAGATGGCGCCGCAACTGGAGAAGACAATGCCGACAGGACCTCAGGAGAAAACGTGCGCAGAAGATTGGAGGAGATGAGAATGGTAGGGGTGGGTTAGGGTTAGGTTGGGAAATTTAGATAATATCTTTTTTTTTTAACTTAGTGACCGCTTTTGTGATTGATTAATTTATAAAATTGGTCGCTAATTTAAAAATTAGCAACTGATTTACTGACCATAACTTTAGCGACTGAATTAGTGACCAACCACATTATTCTATTTACCTATAAATTGATTACAAAATCGATTGCTAAATTAAAAAATAGCGACCGATCTTGTGACTAAGAGTCCCAAGGACATTCCTTCTTTTGTTTTGGTTGCTAATTCGATCGCTAAATTAAAAAATAGCGACCGATTATATTCTAATTGTATAAAACAAGTCGGTTGCTAATTCGGTGGCTATTAGTGACCGATTATGTTAGTCACTAAAATCAGTCGCTAAATTAACAATTAGCTACCGATTTAGCAACCATTAATTTAGCGACTGAATTAGCAACCAAACAGTTGTCCATCCTATTTCACTATCAGTTGCAAAATTGGTCGCTAAAATAAAAAATAGCGACCGCTTTTGTGACCAAAATTTCCAAAGATATTATTTCTATTTTGGTTGCTAAATCGGTCGCTAAATAAAAAAATAGCAACCAATTTTAGTGACTGATTTTATTTTAGTTGCATTTAAAATTTATCGGTCGCTAATTCAGTTGCTATTAATGACCAAATTTATTGGTTGCTAAAATCGGTCACTGAATGTAATTTAGCGACTGATTTAGCGACCAATATTGATTTGGTCCTGGAAATTCTGTATCGGTTGCTAAATCGGTCCCTATTAGCAACCAATTTTTTCGGTCGCTAAAATCGGTCGCTATTCCGATACTTTCTTGTAGTGAAACTACATGATGCACGGAAATCTGTCTCTCAACGAATTTCCTTCGGCATGTATACTGAATGTCGTCAAGTAAAAACTCACAGTAGAGTGAGGTCGAATCCTACAGGGATTGATTGGTTGATCAACTTTAATTAGACGAGTGTTCTAGTTGAACTAAGTGAAATTTGGATTGAGAATTGCAGAATTTAAATTGGCAGAAAAAGTAAATAATAAGAATGTAAATAGCAGAATGTAAATGGCTAAATGTAAATTGCAGAAAGTAATTAAAGGAAATTAAACTTGCAGAAATTTAAATGGGAATGGGGGTGATTGAGCATAAATGTAAGCTGCAGAAATTAAAGAATAGGATAGATCAGAATGGGGAAGCTCATTGGGTTTAGGAGATGTTACATTCTCCGGATTAAGTTCATTCTAATCTCTTCCTCAATCAATGCATTCATTTATCTCTTGGCAATCTTAGGTGATTGAATCCCAATTCCTTGGCAATCCAATCTCTGTAAGCTTGAACAATTGCCCAATTCCTTGATTTAATTGCTCATGGGAAGAGATGAAGTACAATCACTGATTATACCACACATTTTTCCAAATCAAAGCATTGGTAGGATTTTATGTCACTGTATCCATCCAACCCCCAACCTAGTCCAACATTAGAAAGCATTTCTAGCATGATTTCCTCATTTCTCTTCCAAGGTTCAGAGGAAATCCAAGTATGAACAATTTCTCTTCCGAGACAACTGTTCAATTGGATGAAGATCGAAAGCTTTCAAGTAAATCAAGAGAAAAGAGAGAAAAAGAAGAATGAAAACTATTATTGATCCATTGAATTATAACAGAGCTTCCTAACCCAATGTAGAGGGTTTAGTTGTTCATGGCTGTGGGAATGGAAATTGAAACTGAAAAGTGCATTCTGAAATAAAACTGAATTGCAGAAAAGTAGTACAAAGTGTTTGCAATCCTGGATCTCCCCAAGTGCCAATCTCTTTCTAACTTAAATTCTATCCTATTTATACACTTTCTTCATTCAATCTTGAAGTCTTGGATGTGGGCTTTGGCCTTTGTTGAAGCTAGTTGAGAGTGGCTTTGAGTGATGTTGATATGGGCTTGAGCTAACCAATGTTCATGAGCTTGCATGGGTGCCACTAAATTGAGCTTGGTATGGACGTTAGCGGGTAACGTTGGTGACCACTAACTTTAGCTATCGTTCCCTTTTTAGTCATTGAGGATGTTAGAGGCAAAGTTAGTGCACCAACGTTACTACCAACGTTGGCCTTGTCACTAACTTTGGCTAACGTTCCCTTTAAAAATCATTGAGGAACGTTAGAGGCAACGTTAGTGCACCAATGTTAGTACCAACGTTAGCCTGGTGATGTGTACACGTCACCCACGCATACGCATCAAACTGGATTTTTGCCATTTCGCACGTGTGCGTCGCCCATGCGTACGCGAGACTTGCTATTTTTCCATTTTCACGCGTATGCATCATCGACGCGCAAGCGTCATATCAAAAGTTTCCAATCTCAAAACTGAAATTTGATCACAGACGTTGGGGTTAACATTGTTTACCAACGTTGCACACTTGTGCATACGCACACAACACTGTGCGTATGCAGACAAGGCAATTCTTCCAGCTCCAGTTTTGAGATTAGTCGAGGATGTTGGAGGTAACGTTGGTTCACCAATTCCCTCCAACGTTGGGCACTTGTGCGTACGCACACTGCCTTGTGCGCATGCACACTAAGTAATCCAACCAGCCCCAACTTTTGATATTTATCAAGGACATTGGGGTAAACGTTAGTTCACCAACGTTCCCTCCAACGTTGCACCCTTTCATTCAAAACATTACCAGCAACGTTGGTGAGCCAAATTTGGCCACCAACGTTGCTCTTCAAGCTCTTGGAACGTTGGTGGCAACGTTGGTGAGCTAACTTTGGCCACCAACGTTGCCTTCTCTGCTTCTTTCTCACCCTTCCTCTGCTTCTCTTCACCTATTATCAACCAAACAAATGCATCAAAGCTTTGCTATAATCACAAGATTCTTGCACCATTCATAGCATCAAGTAAATTCTTGAATAAATCTTATGAAATTGCACATAATTCACCATGTTTGATTGAATCAAGGTATGCATGAAATTCTCATCCAAATACTTACTTATTGCTCAAGAAAGTGCATGAAACCTAATGAAAACAAATGAAAAAGGCTTGTGAAACTAGCCTAAGATGCCTTGGCATCACAACACCAAACTTAAATCTTCCTTGTTCCCAAGCAAGCAGTAAAACAATAAGAGGAATGAATGAAAACAGAGAGAAATATGTGTCCTTATTTCAAGAAAATCAAATATGGTATATGGGGTTTCATGCAGGATATATTTGAAGCTCAATTCTTATTAGTTTCCAGGTGTGAGATGTCCCTTTAAGTACTAGCTAAGGTGCTGCTATGAAGCCTTGTTATTCATTGATCCTTGGTATTTGACTTTTGTTTTTCTTTTGCTTAAAAACTTATTCTTTATTTGCAGCTCAGTGTTCTGTGTTGAGGCAGCCTTTTAGATAAGTTTTCAGTCAACACTCCTGATCCAGTTGGCTCAAGGTGTTGGGTGATGAAGCACCCCTCAGACTTACAAACTCAAGCCTCTCCTCTACACATACACACCACAGGCACTTGGCTCACAATTCATCCTAATGACATTGATGCCCAGCACCACTTTGGGTCACTAAATGCCTTGTAACTAGGTTGCTCTTGATAGTGAAATTTTGGTTGATAATCCCAGGTTAGTTAACCCAGGTTACCAAGTGTTAAAACACTCCTTAGAACCTAATCATCCAAGCATATCCTAGTACAAGAACACCACAGGCATGTGTCTTAAGGTTTAAGCTATTGGTGCTTAGCTTATTCTTTGTTTCTTTTCTTTTTGTTGCCAACATTGGTGTTGGCCATTGGTGGCCTAACTTTGCCACCAACGTTAGCTTTGCTTCCTTCTTTCTTGTTCTTTCTTTCTTCCAAGGATAATTATTCACGAAGGCTTCACACACAGCAACTAAATTCATGCTTAAAAGGGACATTCTACCTTTCATCCTTATTAGTGAGCTAGCTAAATAATCAAACATGTACCACCATTTAACCTTATTCTGTTTCTTACCAACTTGAACAATTACTCTTTCTGTGTCAAACATTTTCTTTTATTCAATCAAGGGGACAAGACATATATTTAAGCAAGGTGAAAGTGAGATAGGCACTTAGACTAGAACACTAAAATGAAAAGCAAAGAAAGCAAACAAACACAATGTAGACAAAGGTAAGCTAATCAGCAGGGGTACATTCAAACTTTTAATTAAAACATTTCCAAGTAGAAATAGTTAAGTAACAATACAACCTCTTGGTATCTTTTTGCTTAATTTTCCATCATCCTTCCTAGCTTTTGTATTCTCTTTGGTGATGATGCACAGTCCATCCAAGAAGTTGAATGACTTTTTGTAATGATATTGAAAGTTGCTTGCTCCCTAAGCACTTGAGAGATGGTTAATATGCATGTATGTGTGTAGGTTTCTGAACTTAAATTGGTGTGTGAACACCAAACTTAATTTCTTGCCTTATGCAGCAAATTGAATACATGCAGAATCTTCAAGTGCTTTTATTAAGAAAACTAACTATGCACTAGAATTTAAGCAATCGTTAAGTGGTTTTTCTGATTGTTTGGAACTAGTGACTAATCATGCTGAGGATTGCAATGTGTTCTTGATAAAATCTTTGGTGGAACACCAAACTTAGTATCCCACATTCACCCTTGAATTATTTTGGTGTGCAACACCAAACTTAACTCCTTGCAATACAGAGAAATCCACTTAACTCTTTTATTGAAACAACTTACAAAGAGAGAGAGTTACCTACGGTTGGGTTGTCTCCCAACAAGCGCTCTTTTAACGTCACTAACTTGACGGTTAATTCATCAGTTGAGCTTGTACTTCATCTTGGGGCTTTCCCCCATATTGCCCAGATAGTGTTTGAGCCTTTGTCCATTCACAGTAAAAGTTCGCTGTGAGCTTTCCTCCATGATCTCTATGTGTCCATAAGGTGAGACCTTGGTGACAAGAAAAGGTCTTGACCACCTTGACTTTAGCTTCCCAGGAAAGAGCTTTAGCTTGGAGTTGTAAAGGAGCACTCTTTGTCCTTCTTCAAAGTTCCTTGGTGCCAAATTGAGGTCATGCTTTTTCTTTGCCCTTTCCTTATAAATTTTGGCATTTTCATAGGCTTGGGATCTGAACTCTTCCAATTCTTTTGGTTGCAGGACCAGCAGCATTATGGTCAAAGTTCAATAGGTTGAGAGCCCAGAATACTTTGTGTTCAAGCTCCAATGGTAGATGGCAAGCCTTCCCATACACCAATTGATATGGAGACATTCTAATTGGTATTTTGAAGGCTGTCCTATATGCCCAGAGAGCATCATCCAACTTCTTTGACCAGTCTTTTCTTGAAGTTCCCACAGTCTTTTCAAGAATCCTTTTGAGTTTTCTGTTGGATATATTTGTCTGCCCACTTGTTTGGGGATGATAAGGTGTGGCAACCTTATGCTTGACTCTATATCTCAAGAGGAGAGTCTCTAATGGTCTGTTACAAAAATGGCTTCCTCCATCACTGATTAGAGCACTGGGAACTCCAAACCGGCTGAAGATGTTCTTTCTGAGGAAGTTCATGACTACTTTATTATCATTTGTGGGGGTTGCAATAGCTTCCACCCACTTGGATACATAGTCCACTGCCACCAAAATATATTTATTTGAGTATGTGGTTAGGAATGGTCCCATGAAGTCAATTCCCCTTACATCAAACAACTCAAGTTCTAGGATGAAGTGTTGTGGTATCTCATTCTTTTAGGCAAGTTTCTAGCTCTCTGGCATTCATCACAATTCTTCACTAGTTTCTTTGCATTCTTGAAGATAGTGGGCCAAAAGAATCCATACTGCAATACTTTGGCTGCAGTCCTTTCTCCTCCAAAGTGTCCTCCATAACAAGAACCATGACAATCCCATAAGACTTCTCGCCCTTCTTCCTCTGAGATGCATCTTCTAAGTATTCCATCCGAACATTTTTTGAAGAGGTATGGTTTATCCCAGATGAAATACTTGGCATCATTGATGAGCTTTCTATTCTGATGTTTACTGATTTCCAAAGGCACCTCCCCAGTTGCTTTGAAGTTGGCAATGTCTGCGAACCAGGGCGCCTTGGGAACCAACATTAATTGCTCATCTGGAAAGCATTCATTCACACTCAGATTGGTTGTGCTACCTTTTTTACAAGGGATTCTTGACAAGTGGTCTGCTACCTTATTCTCTACTGCTTTCTTGTCTTTAATTTCAATGTTGAACTCTTGAAGCAATAAGATCCACCTTATCAATCTTGGCTTTGATTCTTGCTTGGCAAGGAGATATTTTAGTGTTGCATGATCAGTAAAAAAAATCACTTTAGAATCAATGAGATATGATCTAAATTTATCAAATGCAAATACTATTGCTAGCAATTCCTTTTCAGTGGTGGTGTAATTCCTTTGGGTTTCATTCAGGACTTTGCTTGTATAGTATATAACATGTACCAAATTGTCTTTCCTTTGTCCTAACACTACCCCAATAGCAAAATCTGATGCATCACACATCAGCTCGAAAGGTAAATCCCAGTTAGGTGGGGCAATGATAGGTGCTGAGGAAAGTTTTCTTTTCAAATTTTCAAAAGCCAGCAGGCATTCTTGATCAAACACAAGGTGTATCAGAGACAAGTAAGTTACTCAAAGGTTTGGCAATTTTTGAAAAATCTCTAATAAACCTTTTGTAGAATCCAGCATGTCCCAAAAAACTCCTAATTGCCTTGACATTACTAGGTGGGGGTAATTTCTCAATTACTTCCACCTTAGCTCTGTCCACCTGTATACCTTTATTAGAGATTTTGTGGCAAAAAACTATCCCTTCTGTTACCATAAAATAGAATTTCTCCCAGTTTAAAACTAGGTTAGTCTCTTGGCATCTCTTTAACACCAAGGCAAGATGATGTAAGCAATTAGGGAAGGAATCCCCAAATACTAAAACATCATCCATAAAGACTTCAATAAATTTTTCAATCATGTCCGAAAAGATAGACAACATGCATCTTTGGAAAGTGGCAGGTGCATTGCACAATCCAAAGGGCATGCATCTATAAGCAAAGACCCCATATGGACAAGTAAAAGATGTTTTCTCCTGGTCTCTTATATTGACTACTATCTGATTGTATCCTGAGTAGCCATCCAAGAAGCAGTAGTATGCATGCCCTGCAAGCCTCTCTAGCATTTGGTCCATGAAGGTGAGTGAAAAATGGTCTTTTCTTGTAGCCTCATTGAGCTTTCTATAGTCAATGCACATTCTCCAATCCGTGACAGTTCTAGTAGGGATGAGTTCATTCCTCTCATTAGGTACCACAGTAATGCCTCCTTTCTTTGGGACTACTTGGACAGGGCTCACCTGTGGGCTGTCAAAAATTGGGTAGATCACTCCTGCCTGCTATAGCTTCATTACCTCCTTTTGTACTACTTCTTTTATAACTGGATTTAGCCTTCTTTGAGGTTGAATGGAGGGCTTGGCATCATCTTCTAATAGGATTTTATGCATGCACATGGAGGGGCTTATCCCTTTCAAGTCAGCAAGGGTCCATCCAATAGCATCTTGGTGCTTCTGCAGCACCTTGATTAACTCTTTCTCTTATTTTTGACTTAGAACAGAGTTGATGATCACTGGATAGCTCTCATCCCTTCCTAAGTATGCATACTTTAGAGTGGGGAGCAATGTTTTTAGTTCCAGTTTGGTGCCTCATTCTTTTCCTTCTTTTTCTCTAACATGCTTGAAATGAGTACCTTAGTGGATTGAATTGCTGCAGCCTCACTATTTGATGGAGGCTCTTCTTCTGACATCTCTTCAAGTTCTCCTTCTTCAAAGGTTTCTTGTACTAAGATCTCCACTACATCCAATCTCATGCATTTGCCTAGTGATTCTTGTGGGTAGCTCATGACTTTGAACACATTGAATACCATTTTCTCATCATGTAGCATAAGGGTAAGTTCACCCTTTTGGACATCGATGATGGCTCCAGCTGTTGCTAGAAACGACCTACCCAAAATGATTAAAGCTTTGACTTCTTCCTCCATATCCAACACCACGAAGTCTGCTGGGAAGATAAAGTCTCCCACCTTCACCAGCAAGTCCTCTACTACTCCATGGGAGAATTTGAATGATTGGTCAGCTAATTGAAAAGCAGAAGTTATATCCCGGATGCTCAAAGTACTCAAAATTATCATTCTTAGTGAAGATGTATCATATCAAGTGTATGTACGGTGTGAGTGACAAGGCAATGTCCATGATTTTTGACTTGCTGCAGGACACATTCGAACAAGCAAAACTTCCAAAGACAATGTACAAAGCCAGGAAGACAATAAAAAAGTTGGGTATTTAATATACCAAGATAGATGCTTGTCCAAATGATTGTATGCTGTACCGAAGTAATGATGAGAACTTGACTAGGTGCAAGAAATGTGAGTGTTCAAGATGGAAGCAGAAGACTAAAA
The DNA here is from genome assembly GCF_003086295.3 of Arachis hypogaea. Lineage (NCBI taxonomy): Eukaryota > Viridiplantae > Streptophyta > Magnoliopsida > Fabales > Fabaceae > Arachis > Arachis hypogaea. The sequence goes on along the minus strand of NC_092053.1, from coordinate 53,667,472 downwards.
ACGGCTCTATTGTTAGGCTCAACGTACCAGTGAAGAGAAATAGAAAACCTATATCAGCTAAAACTCTTCGTTACTTTCCCCTCATACCATGACTTCCGCGGTTATTCATGAGCAGGAAGACATCAAGTGATATGTTATGGCATAAACAAGTGTCTAATAACGATAGTTTCCTTAGGCATCCAAGGGACACTGAAGCATGGAAGAAGTTTGATGCAAAGTATACTAATTTTTCGACGGATCCACGCAATGTTCACCTAGCCTTGGCGGGTGATGGATTTAATCCCTTTAGGAATATGAGCACAAAATATTCCATCTGGCCTATGATTTTTATTCCGTATAATCTTCCACCCTGGCTTTGCATGAAGCAGACATCTTTCATTCTATCCACGCTTATTCCTGGGCCGAAAATGCCAGGTAATGACATAGATGTTTATCTTCAACCCTTGATAGATGAGTTGAAGCAATTATGGAATGGCGTCAAAACGTATGATGCCAAAGAGGAAAACACTTTCAAGATGTGTGTGGCACTGATGTGGATTATCAGTGACTTTCCGGGATTGGGAAACCTATCTGGCTGGAATACGCACAGTGGGTTAGCTTGTCCTACATGTAACTTGGATGCTAAGCTACAGCGGCTGAAAGACAGCCAAAAATGGTGTTTCATGGGCCATCGATGCTTTTTGAATCAGGGACACAAATACAAACTAGACTGGAATAGATTTGATGGGCAGGTCAAAGGTAGAGATCAACCAAAGAAGTTATCTGGAATAGATGTATTGAGGCAACAGTCTAATGTGCACGTTTCATTTGGGAAGAGTTCAACTGTGACATCCAAAAAATGACACATTAGTCAGGATGCGGATGAAGATGACTCGCATTGGAAGAAGAAGAGTGTTTTCTTTGACCTCCCGTAATGGGAGGATCAGATGTTGCATCGTAACCTTGATGTGATGCATATAGAAAAAATGTTTATGATAATGTGGTCTTCACTATCTTAAACGATAGTGGCAAATCAAAAGACAATCTTAAAGATCGTAGAGATTTACGATGCATGGGCATAAGGCTTGAATTATGGCCGGGGGAAGGTGGTAAATATCCTTTTGCAATATTTGCGATGTCGAATTCACAGAGGGATGTACTCCTGAAGAATTTGTAGAATGTGGTCTTTCCAGATGGATACTCTAGCAATGCTGCTCGTTGTGTTGATTTGCGACAGCGTAAGTTATCTGGGTTGAAAAGTCATGACTGCCATATTCTGATGGAACAATTACTCCCAATTTTGGTGAAGAATGCACTTCCGAGTCCGGTGTCCAATGTGATTGCAAATTTGTCATCATTTTTTTTCGAGAACTTTTTGGGAAAGCCATAAACCCTATGTAGCTTGCTGAGCTTCAGAATCATGTTGTGCAAACCCTGTGTCAGATGGAAATAATTTTTCCTCCATCCTTCTTTACCGTCATGGTTCACCTCACGGTGCATCTCGTTGATGAGGTTACTCTTGGTGAACCAGTACATTATAGGTGGATGTATCCAAATTGAAAGGTTAGCTTGCTGATAAACCCTTTTAGTACACCCAGTTGAATTAATTGTGTATATACTGAGCATTTTATTGTATTTATATAAAAGGTATTTAGGTCGTCTGAAGCAATATGTTCATAATAGGGCACAACCAGAAGGCTCAATTACAGAAGGCTATTTATCTAAGGAAATCCTGACTTTCTATTCTAGATATTTGGATAATATTTACACTAGAATCAACCGACCAGGGCGAGTTGATGATGAGCCTATTGATGTTCTTCATACTTCAGGGGAAAGTTTGTTTCTAGCTATTGGAAAGGCATTATGAGCTGTTTCGCATTTCGAACTCACTCCAATAGAAAAGCATCAAGCTCATCGTCACGTGCTAGTCAACTGCGATGCCGTGGTTCTGTTCGTTGAGTAAGTATACACATTTATTTCTAAAACACCAATATAACTCTTTTCTCATAGTGACTAGTTGGACTAATTTTCTTTTGTCCCATAAAGTACATTTAGGGAAAAGAAAAAGCGAAGCTTGCGTCATCAGACAAGGTCGCAAGCATGAGGTTGACAGAATACTAACATGAACAATGTGTTTTTAGCCTGGAATTAGTACTATATGAAAATTGATTTTAATCTAAAGCATGAATGTTATGTGGTTCTAGGTTCCTATGGAAAGTACGCTTCATTTGAAAGACTTGAAGTTGCTTGCGTGCGGTCCCATGATTCAGGCAAGACGTTTTGGGGCATACAATGTTAACGGGTACAAGTTTAGAACTATCACACAAAGGAAAACAGGATGAAATAGTGAAGTATATGTATCATCTAATACAAGAAGTTATACAAACATGCGTGATAATAGAATAGCTGTTGGTCGTGTTCCGTATTACAGAAAAATTGTAGACATAATTGCATTGAATTGTAGTTGTTCTTTCACGGTGGTATTGTTCAAATGTGTTTGGGCTGATACCACTACCAGTAGAGGCATCAAACAAGACCATTTGGGGCTTACCAGCGTTAATTTCTCTCGTTCGATACACACTAGTAATCGAGAAGAAGATGAACCGTACATATTGGCATCGAAAGCTCAACTTGTATACTATGTGGATGATGAAGTAGCTAAGGAATGAAGTGTTGTGGTTAATTTGAAATCAAGGGATTTGTATGACATGGGAGAAGAGAATGAAGAAGCTGAAGTTGGTTTTTCTCTACAGCGAGGGTTGAACATGTCAGCGGAAGGTGACATTGGAGATTTACTGTTGACAAGGGAGGAAGATATAGAAGACCTCATAGAAAATGCTTCAGAGAATTTCGATGAGTTTTCTGTCATAAACTAAGTTAAATAAACTCAATGTTGTACATTGTTTTGTTTAGTTACTTTATACTTGTGTAGTTTTTATTTGTAGTTAAATATTTATGTTATTGTGAATTTTCATGAGTAAAAGCAGATTTTTTGTTTCTTTCAACGATTTTAATACGGAAAAGTTAGTTTACGTTAAATCTTTATTCATTCTACAGTTGTTGTTCTTCTTAGGGTTGCATTTTTTATAATCTTGTTATCTATTATGCAATATAATTTCACTAGTGTTACGTTTTGAAAACAATAGTGAACATAACATGACGGTGGAACAGGATCAATGAAAACTGAGGACTTTTTGTCATCCTCTGCAAGCACAACAATCGCTACAGAGCTTCTATTTAAGAGATTTGCCCAAACTACTAACAAGGGTGATGGTAATTGTCAAAAATTTGCGTTTAGTTTGAAAATTGTCCTAGCATCTTGTAGTTTGTTTTTTTTCCTAAGTCAGTATACAATGACTCCGGAGTTCTTAGTTTCTTCTATGTATACTCAATCTGTTATGTGCATGTTGATATTTTCAGTCTTACCTGAATATTCTGGAGAATTAGTTCCTGACAGTCTAGATGGAGAAGAAGAGTCTGATTCAGAAGATGATATAGATGATATCTCCTCTGTCACAGTCGACAGATCCATGCAGTTTGATCAGAATAAGGTTCCAGAAGAAGACGATGAAACTTTAGAAGACCGACAAGATAAATAAGATGATATACATGTTAAGAAAAAGGTGCTTTGATCTGAATAAAATGCCATGGTATGGAGATGAAATATCAGATCCTCTAAAACGTGAAGCCTATAGATTCATAACAGAGTATTTTTCGCCAGGTCAATACGATGTTGGAGAGAAATTTTGATCTTTTATTATAATAATTATGCTGATTTCCTTAGTTTAATGATTTGGGTTGCTGTTGTACATGTTTATCTACTTTTAGAGTTTCTTGATTTAGGTTTAGTAAGGCATAACTTTAAAGAGGAGTAACTTTGATTTATGCTCTCTAGAACTTTATTTTAACTTTATAAATTCAGAGTATGATTTTATTTTCTTCTTTTACATCCATGTTTGAAAGCAAATTTAAATGCCAATAACGTAATCAAGAAAATATTATTGTTAAATTTGTTCACATGAGTTAACATATATAGCTTATTTAACTTGTAAATTTTTTTCTGTAAAATGAATGTAAAAATTGTGTTACGAGTTTAAGTAACAATGATTTAAATATATGTAGCTTAAGATAATAGTCTTTACTTAACTAGATTATACCCAGATGGTTTATTACTAAAGAAAACATTGCAATATGTGGTAATATGCATTTTGCGGCGCTTTAAACAAGACCGCCGCAAAATGTAAAACAATAACTCACCCGGCGGTATATATAGCGGCGGTTTTTGAAAATATGCCGCTAAATGCATACCTAATTGAAATACAGCGGCGATTCGATAAAAACCGCCGCTAAACGTTGACCTGATTGCAACCCCAACTCCTAACCGCCGCTATATGTGCCGCAGCTTTTCATTTCGCGACGATTTTACAAAATTGCCGCAAAATTTCTACCGCTATCTGCTGAAATTGTTGTAGCGATATAAATCTGTAAAGTATTCATTCATATGAGTTTGAAGTAATAAATAAAATATATGTAAATATTAATCCAAATAATATATAGAACAAATAGATAATGGTTGAGACAGGTGTGACTGTTTCCATTTCCTTTTCTACGAATGTACTTAAATTTTGATAAATAAAATCGACGCGAATGCTCTGGTTAGAAATAATTTAACTAATCTAAAGATTTTAACTTTTTCGTACGGGTAATTGTCTAAATAAATCTAAGTAATAGTTTTTATAATTTTTTTGAGCGTCCTGTCCTGTCTTTTATAAAAAGATAAATAAATAATTATAATCATCATTCACGTTTAAGTTTTCAACCGATATTTTAATGAAAAAGGCTTTTCAAGTAATCATTCAGAAAGGTAACGTCAGGTGGTCTTTGGATTCTAGTACATGATTAGGCAGGTAATATGTTTTCCTGCGTACAATAAGAAAAGTAATAAAACATAAATATTTCTAAAAAAACCAATATATATAGTATTTATTTTATTTATTCAAAAAATTACAAAATAAACAACATTTGCGTCGTTACTACCATTATCGCCTTGCACTGTTGTGGTTGATAATAGCATAGTAGTCAACATGTCATCATCGCTTGCACCAAAACTAAATGTATGTCCCTCATTTTGCCTAGCTATCTTCAATTATAAATAAGAAAAATGTTACTTAAATAATTGATTTTTATAATTATAGTTAAATTTTAAATTACAAATAATATATGGCCCCTCGGGGGTGGTGGTGTTATAATTACGATAACTTCTATAGTGATACAATTTTGCAAATATTTTTAAAAATATTATTATAATATCATACTT